>NC_133659.1:293645237-293950237 GCF_037893015.1 Macrotis lagotis
GAAAAGAATCTCTTTTGAATTTAACTCATGCCAAGGAATAATTACACAAACAATCTCAGGTCTGGGAATTCTTCAGTTCCTGGCACAAGCATATCCCCAGGGCTTGCCAGCCTCTGAAATCCTGACCCTGAAGCAATTATCCAAGTCAGAGGTGAATCATTCTTTAGCTTAGATGTCCATTAAATGCACTAACTTCCTGTTTTGGGGATATTCTGTTGCTATTTAGTCTTTTAATATAGCAGCTTTTCTCTTGAGACTAGGAGAGCTCTGAGAAGGGGAAGCCTCTCTCCTTTCAAATCTTCCCATTTCAGAGCTACCAAAAGCTTCCCCACTACCAGTGTTCTCTGCAAGTCGCTGCCAAAGCAAGTACGTTATTGTATTATTCAAGTGTATGGAGCAAATCTTTCTGGAGTAGCAGTTATGGGCAAAGCTAATAGAGCACTGAATGATAGAAAGGCAAGGCCTTTGGATGAATGACCAGATGGAAGTATGGGCTACTGTCTAGGTCAAGGTTAGGAAACTAGAAATTTTGGTATGTTTTAAGAGCTTCAAACATTATTATATTCATTATTATTATATTAATTCATTATTTTATTTTTATAATTATTATCATGCCATGAAGCATAATGATTGAGAATAAGAATGATTTTTTATTCTTCTGTATTTACACATACAAATGTTTGGTAGACTTTGCCAAACATAACCCCTTGGCTGCTGCATTGAAGGCACCTATCTTATTTTTCCCTAATATTAGAAATAAATGAATTAGCATCCATCTGAGAACTCACTCGTTGATGAAAGTTGCCAATAAATAAAGGACTAAATAATAAACTATTAAGAAAATTATGTTCAAGTCTGGAGTCTACTACTCAATAAGAAATTAGATCATTCAGGGAGGATTCAGAAGAGGTTCATGAAGAATAAAGGAGTTAAAAACCAATAATTATGATGGAAGTCTAAATAAATGAACGCTATTTAATCTGATGAAGTGAAGTTTGAAAAGCAATTTTCCAGAAATATATTTCTATTTTTATGCTATATAGATAGTCTTTAGCAGGAATAAAAGGGAATAAAAAGAATGAAATAGGCTTAAAATCATCAAAATTTTCACATTTAAACATATATCAGCATAATGTGTATATATGCTTAATCCTGATGGCTAAAAAACCCATGTGTGAACATGTATCTAAACAAATATATGTATATAGATATTTACACTAGTACATATATGCATACATATGGTTATATGTATGTGTAAATATACATCTATATGTATACATGTGCTCATTCATACAAATGATAAATACATACACAGAATTAGGTAGGCAGTGGAGTGACCAACCTAGATATCAGGAAGACTCAGCTTCATGGGTTCAAATCTGACCACAAATACTTATTAACTATATGATCCTTGGGGTGACTAGGTGGGGCAGTGGATAGAGCACCAGCCCTGGAGTCAGGAGTGAGTTCAAATGAGTTCAAATCCAGCCTCAGACACTTAATAATTATCTAGTTGTGTGGCTTTGGGCAAACCACTTAACCCCATTTGCCTTGCAGAAAAAAACAAAAACAAAACCTAACTATATGATCCTTGGCAAGTCATTTAACCCCGTTTACCTTAGTGTGATATTGTTAATGAGTATAGCAGTAAATGGCAAACTGCTTCAGTATCCTTGCAAGAAAACCCCAAATAGGGTCACAAAGAGTCAGACGTGACTGAAACAACTGAAGAACAACTCACACATCTCTGTATATGTGTATGCATGCATAAGAGTACAACAAAAAAGGTGGCTGATGCCATATGTTCAACATTAGAATATATTACATCATTGTATATTTACACTTCAGATAGAGAAAATCAATGTTATGACCAATCTTGGTCTCAGAGAAAAGGTATGGAGAAGTCAGAGCCTATGTCTAAAGATGGTTCCATTTATGATCATATTCACTCTCTTTGTTAGCTGGTTTTCATTGTTTTCCTTTTTTTTACAAGGGAAAATTCATGGTAACACAAAAGCAAAAGACTTTTAAAAGAGAGAGAGAGAGAATTGATCCCTTGTGATTTGAGATGACCCAGACATTTCTTAAGGTAAGAGAGTAAATTAGAAATCTTTTTACAATGATAGGAATGTGAATTTAGTCATGTAATTGCTAAACTGTTGTCATAACATCGTAGACTTAGAGCTGGAAAAAAAATCTAAGAGACTAAAAAGTGCCATCCCTCATTTTATAGGTAAGGAACTTTGGTTTAGAAATATTAAATGACTTGCTCTAGGTTTCAGAGGTAGTAACCATCATAGGCGGGATTTGAACATAGGACCTCTGACTCTAGAACTAGTGTTCTTTCCATTGTCACTGGTGTAAAATGTTTTAAAAGTCATGGTGTATAAAGGATTTGCTATTGTACTAGAGAAAGGATCATGTTGTACAACTTTTACAAAAAAAAGAATGGAGGCATTTAGAGTAATGTCATTGATTCTGGTTTTTGGTAAAAATTCTGGAGGTATATTTTTAAAAAGTCTACCTTCAAAGGAAGGGAATACCAAGAGAGTGTGGATTTATGAAGAATGTTATAGTTCATTGTTAATAGTTTAATTTTAGGTCAAGGTAATGTCTTAAGAATTATTATACTATTTTATCTAGGTTTTGACAAAAGTTCTCTTGATCAACAGCCTTATAGGCAAAAATAGAAAGATGTTAGCTAAATGATAATACAGTTTGGAACTAGTTATGTGTTTGGAACTGGTTGTAAGACCCAAAAGAGTGTTAATAATGGATTTATTATTGGCCTGACTTTTTATTGTAGTAATCACTGGAGCAATCTCTTGGATTGTTTTATTTAATATTTTTAACAATAACTTGAATCAGGCTATATACACCTATCAATAGATTCCTAGATCTTTGAAGATATAAGGAGATGTGTTTCTATTGATAGATATATGACAAATATATATCTCTGTCTAGCTAGATAGAGATATATACCTATAATGTAGGTAAAATGAAGTGCGAAGGGATAGCATGTTAGATGACATTTAGATTGGAAAAAACATCTTTTCAGGCTAGAATCATTAGTTGAAAATTTATAATAACTTAATAAAAATAAATATAAAGTTCTATACTCAGATTCAATTATGGCTAAGGAGCAGTTTATGTGAAAAAGTCCTTAGGGATTCTAAGCACAAGGTGAGCTTAATATGATTCATAAACATGATGTAACAATCAAAAGAGTCAATGAAAAATTAGACTTTCATTAAAAAATTAAATCAATTCTGTCAATAGGTGAGGGCTTTCATGTGCAATGTCTTGGTCATACTCCATCATTTATTCATTCAATTTGAATTTATTCTGCACCTACTATAGACACTGTGATTGCCTCTAGGGATGCAAAGATACATATTTATCTATATCTGTTGTCCAATTTTTCAAACATGTATGACATTTTACAACCTTTTGTGGACCATCTGAAATCAATACTGTCCATAGCATTTTCTTAAGAAAAGATGCTGGAAATACTTGGAGAATTTGCCTTTTCCTTCTTCACTGTGTTAAGGTAAACTTACCCAGGATCATATAACTAGTAAATGATTGAGGTCAGATTTCAACTTTCTAACTTAAGACCCAATACTTCAAGTTACTTAGATGTCTTTTAATATCTGTTTTTACCTATCTAAGCCTATCCTAGATTTGTAGGTATAGATTGATATTCATTTTTCTCTCAGAGAATTTATATTCTTGTTGTGAGAGCACTGGTACATTGTGCCCAGGTTTGAGTTCCACTTGGCAAGATGGTCCTCATGCAGATTTATAAACCATAGAATGGATGAACTAGAAATATGTAGCCTATGGGTAAAAAGATTTAGAGAAAATATGTCAGTAGGGTTCAGATATCTTAAGGGTTGCCATATAGAAGAGATTGTAGTTTTATTTCTAAACCCCGAAGAGCAGAGGTAGCACCAATGGTAAGACATACAGGAAAGTAGATTTTAGCTCAATATTGGGAGAAAAAAATGGCTAACAAAATATTGCTAAGAAGGGGAAAATTGGTTTGAGGCATAGATATTAGGGGGGGATGAGAAGACAATAACATTTGGGTGTGTGAAATCTCTTATTAGATGTTCTTCAGTGTAGGCAAGATGATCCATTGTTAGGATAGTATAAGAAAAACTTATGATTGAACTAGAATTTGGTCTTAATGACTTTCAGAAGCCTATCTCATTCTGGGAAAAATGCAACATATGAAAGATTCTCATTTCGGTAAACAATATTGTTATATCACTGACAAACAAGATTACTTTTGGAATCTAAACATATTTTTTCCATGTTGAAAACTAGCCAACAATATGAAGGTAGCATTTAATATGGAGAACTAGATAGTCCTTCTCTTTGTTTTTTTTTTAAATGAGAGTTGTTAAAGTTTGGGTTGGAAGAGATTTCTGACATAGTAGCATTTCATCTGAATCATCTGAAATTGTCTACATGGGTCAATGGTGAAACATCATTGTCAAAAAGCTAATCAAATCTTAAAATTGTATTAATAGAACAAGAGTGACATGGGTTGACTAGGTAGCACAGTGGATAGAGCACTGGCCCTGGAGTCAAGAGGACCTGAGTT
The DNA here is from genome assembly GCF_037893015.1 of Macrotis lagotis. NCBI lineage: Eukaryota > Metazoa > Chordata > Mammalia > Peramelemorphia > Peramelidae > Macrotis > Macrotis lagotis. The sequence continues at coordinate 293,649,850 of NC_133659.1, forward strand.
CAAATGCAGCCTCAGACACTTAATAATTACCTAGCTGTGTGGTGTTGGGCAAGCCATTTAACCTCATTTGCCTTGCGGAAACCTAAAAAAATAAAAAAAGAGTGACCAGAAGACTGAAAGTAATGGCTGTGTTATATACTCCACAAGTCTGCAGTTTCATTTTCCATTTGGGGCGTCATGTTTTAAGAAGGACATTAATAACTTGGACCATGTCCAGAGGCACTTGGCTACTGTGAGGAAGAAAGCAAGGAGGATGATTAATGAATGAAGGAAATGGGAATTGGTAAGTGTGAAGAATACTGAAAGGTTGGGGAGTGATAAGTGGTAGTTATTTTAAATTTTTTTAAGTTAAAACACTTAGAAATTAAGCTTATGTGATATATATATATATATATATTGAGATATATATATATATATTGAGATATATATATAGAGAGATATATATATATATGTATATATATATATATATATATATATATATTAGGGAAAACTAGCAACAGTAAGTAAACCTTATAAACAAACTGATATTAGTATAACATAAGGATAGACTTTCAAACAAGAAGTTGGTTAACTTGATAGTCTATCTCTGATTCTATGGTTAGGTAGATCAGACAGGATATAAATGAGCTATATGCTAAGAAAGCATGAATTAGCTGATTTATGGATGAACTGCTTTGGCTCTGGGGTCATATATACTATACTATATTATATCTTAACAGAATTTTCAAGGATTTGAAAAGCCTATGTTTTATTGGAAGACTTACACTGCTGATCAATCTTGAAGTACGAATACAGGTTTGAAAGAATGAATTTTCAAGTCAATTGTTACACCCAGATGAAATAAATTTGGACTTCATTTCCAACTGATAATGCAGACAATCCTATTTAGTTTATTAATAAACATGAAAGAGAAAAGAATTAGCCTGAAATTAAAGTCACAGAAAATCAAAATTAGGTCACTAGTATAGTAACAGTTTATCAGAATATTTAGATATTAGACAATTAAACAATATTTATTAAGGGTGTTCTATACTTTGCAGTGCAATGAGTTTTTTGCATACAGAAAACTTGAGACTAAATGTGACTCTCTCCTTACTACACAAGTGACCTCAAACAAATAACTTCAGCTCTCCAGACTATAAAATCCCCTTACTGATGATTAACACCATTGAGAGATAGGGTTAACTTTACCATATTGTCACAAGTATGGTGCCATAAAATTATGATTCCAATGCTTGGCCCAGAGTTAGTGTGATTCTTTGGTGACTCAAAAGGGTGGACGTCAGAAGTTTTAATATATTGTTATGGGAGAATTCAAAACGGAGAATTCCCCCCGAGTAGATGAAATAGCAGAGTCGTTAGACCAATGACTTATCTTTGAAGTTGTTTGCTGCTGTCCTTGCAAATGGAGCTAGGCAACGGGTTCGTTTTTATGAGGAATGGTACATGAGGATAGAAACAGTACGATGTGACTTTGGGGTTTTCCTCTTAAAAGAACAAGGACAGGGGGCAGCTAGGTGGTGCAGTGGATAGAGCACCAGCCCTGGAGTCAAGAGTACTTGGGTTCAAATCCAGACTCAGACATTGAATAGTGGCCTTGGGCAAGCCACTTAACCCAATTTGCCTTGCAAAAAAGAAAAAAAAACCCTAAAAAAGAGAAGAAAAAAAAGAGAAGTGAACCCAGATACAAGGCATCTCAAAAATTGCAGTTCCATTTTAAGTTATTAAAAGTTTTCCCTACTCTGAGATTTGGGGGACAAGCTTTTTTTTACAAAAAAGTCTAAGTAACTTGATCATTTTAGGTAGGAATGAAGACTAGCTCAAAGAGGGAATCCATGCTATCCAAAGATCATTTTTTTGAGCCCACATACAACTTGTTACCTGTATATTAGTGCTAAGGGATTCTCGGATACCTGACAAGAGTTCGAGGATGATTGGTTGGAGAAGAGATCTGAAGATTAGGATCAATGTGATTTAAAAGAAAATCCATTCAGGAATAAAAAGAGGTGGAGGCTGGAGTTAGATAAACTGTAGCAGGCTACTTGCTCCTATAAACTTGGTTATTATTACACTACAGGTATTGTTGTTACTTCAATTTTGACTCATTGGCAAATCCTAAGTCTAAGTATTCATATTCATATGCATCCGGGAAAGAGTTGTTGGGTTTAAAATCTTGTTTAGCTATTTTACTTGTTACTGCAGCTACAGTTTGAGTCCCTGAACTAGCCTCTCTTGATAGTGAATATCAAAAAGAACATTTGGGTCATGAGAAGATGAAAGATGGTGAGAATGAGGTACAAACTTTAAGTAAATTATGCATGGGAGCTAGGACTAAGCAGAGTAACAATGCACTTACTGTTACCTTTCTTAGAGCAATGACAGAACAAGAGCACAGTTAGGGCCGAGAGAAAATTATCATGTTTTCCAATGAAATTGTCTTTACCTCTTTGGCACAGTTAGGGCTGAATGAAAATTATTTTGCTTTCCAATGAAATTGGCTTTTTCCTCTTTGTAGTTATTCCATCAGATTGTATATTCTCAAAGTAGCTTCTTTACATAAAGTCCCAGTGAGGTTCCACAAAACCACCTAGACACAAATTTCATCCATTTTATGTATAATCTATTTGAAAGGTATTTTAAAACCTGAGAAACGGATTGAAGTTCTTGGCTTGTTGTTTTGTTTGGTGGTGGTGATTGCTGTTTTACTTTTTTAGGATAAGAAATTGGTAGCTGTACATTTTTTGAACTGTGGTCAAGTAAGCCCTTTATGAAGTTGTCCTATCTTTATTTATTTCCTTTCTGGTCATGGGAAGAAGAGATCCTTTTATTCTCTTCACAGAGCTATAGGATATTGAACTCTTAAAGAGACCTTAGACATCATTTGACTCTCCTCTCAATTTCCCAAAGATTTAAGGTGACTTGTCCAAAATAAAATAGTTAATAATCATGAATGACAAACATGATGTAGCAATTGATCCATTTTGGAGAGTAGAGTATAATTTTTCTTCAGTTGGAATTTTAGGAAACTGGCTTTGTACAGGTCATGTTTTGGTGCCACTTAAGAAATGGTTGTAATTCTCTTTGAAGGTTCTCTGATCATTAGATTTGGAATGACTGAAATGAGGATACTTGAGGCATATCAGGAAAAAAAGAGTGAATTTCATGCTTAAATAATTTTTAAAGATACAGCCCCTCTATCAAGTCAGACTCTAATAGCTTAACACAAAATAGCAAATATTACATCATTTCAATCAAGTCTGATGGGAACTTATTCATTTTTAAGTCTGTTCACTGTTTTGAGAGCTCTCTAAAATTGCTTCCTTCTCTGTTGAATTCTTATATCCAATTATGTCACCAGTGGTGATATTATGTAAATATTCCAAAAAAGACTGGTTTCTTTGGGGTACAAACACACACCACAAACCTAAGCACACCATAAACTCCAGAACATGATTTTCCCCAACAAGATATTTGTATCATCAAAGTCCCTATATTGGTTCAGATCCAGTATATCTTTGTTGTTATTCAGTTATTCAGACATATCTAACTCTTTGTGAGCCTATTTAAGGTTTTCTTGGGAAAAGATACTGAAGTAGTTTGCTATTTCCCTCTCCAGTTTATTTTACAGATGAAGAAACTGAGGAAAACAGGGTTAATTATGTGTCTTGCCTAGGGTCGCACAGGTCAGAAATACCCGAGACCAGATTTGAACTCAGGAAAATGAGTCTTCCTGGCTTTAGTATCTCTATTCATGGCACCAGCTACCTGCCTGGATCTAGATACTCTTAGCCAAATAATTCTAAGAGTTTCTCTTATTATTATATTTGAAAAAATTTTTAAATTTTAAAACATAATTTCTCAATAACATCAGATATACAAGAACTAAAAAGGAAAATAGACAATTCAAATCAAACACCAATAAAGAATGTCCATATTTTATAAACCCTAATATTCAATATCAATATATTGTAATAGTCTAGAATATTATGGAGTCATTGCTCTAAAAGGTTCCTATTCCCCCCTTCTGGATAATAACATAGATAACAATTTGGACTAGTGTAACCCTGGGGGTGGGATGGAGGGTGGTAAAAGCTTTGTGGCATCAATCTGTATGGTTGACTCCATAGCTGTTATTTATTAATTGGATAGGTTGATCAAGTCTTTGTCTGGGTAACTAGATGATACAGTCGATAGAGTTCCCTGGACCTGGAGTCAGGAAGACTCATCTTCCTGGATTCAAATCTCAAATATTTTAAGTGATCTTGGGCAAGACATGGAACCCTACTTGCCTCAGTTTCCTCATCTGTAAAATGAATTGGAGAAGGAAATGGCAATTATCTTTCCCAAGAAAACCATAAAAGGGTTATAAAGAGTTGCAACAACATAATATGTGTCAGGCTTTAAATATTTGAGTCTGAGTTACATTTTAACCAAATAATTGAAAGAAGTCTAAGGAATGCTTATGAATTCTGAATTTGACTTAGAGCAGAATATGAGAATATGAAAATAGAATTTGGAAATGTCAATGCAACATCAGGCACTATTGAATTATTTTACTGTTTGTTTATTTTTCATTTTGATCTTCTCCATCTCATATTGTCTAGAATGCTTTTTCTCTTCTTCTCCAATGAATTAACTCTCTGACTTCCTTTAAGTCTCAACTGAAATTTCATCATCTACTGGAAACCTTACCCAACCGATCCATTTTTTTAAATTATTTCCTGTTTATTGTGTTTGTAGCTTATTTTGTGAGTATTTGTTTGAATGTTGTCTCTCTCATTAGATGATTTTCCACCGAGGTCAAAAATTGTCTTCTGCCTCTTTTTATATCCCAGCTTTTAGCATACTGTCTCCTTGTCACTTAGTAGGTGCTTAATAAATGTTTATTAGTTAATTGTTTCCAGTCAAAGATTCTAAAGTCTTTGCTATTGTGGGATGGTTGTGGGGATGCTATCCTGGTATGGTAATAGCCTTAATTTTAACATGAAAATTATTATATAAAATATGGTTCCTATTTCACCAACTTATTTTGGTCATACTTTAGAATGAGGGGCGGCTAGGTGGCGCAGTGGATAAAGCACCAGCTCTGGAGTCAGGAGTACCTGGGTTCAAATCTGGTCTCAGACACTTAATAATTACCTAGCTGGGTGGCTTTGGACAAGCCACTTAACCCTGTTTGCCTTGCAAAAACCTAAAAAATTTTTTTAAATAAAATAAAAAAACTTTAGAATTATTCTTATTCTAGCTTTTTCAAATTTAACACTTCCTCTGAGAGTTTTTCTTTCACCCTTCAGCCCCAGCTTGCACATGTATGGAGACTTTTGGAAGCCTTGAAAGAGTGACTGATTCCTATATTCCTCAGTTTCTAAAAGTAAACCTGAGGGCTTGGGACTTTTGGCATTGTGCTCAAGAGCCCCCACTGGTGTTCTCCACATGAGCAATGTCAGCTAGAGCTGGCTTCGTTTTATTGGCAAAGGTATTTACCAAGATGGTAAAGTAAGAATAATTGGTATATGACCCTTTTTTCCCTACTCTCATAATTGCCATTCTCATGAAGACCCTCCATCACCTTTTACCTGAATCGCCCAATAGTTTTTTAATTGCTATTCATCTCAAATTTCTTCTTATGCAAATCTATCCTTTTAGCTGCCAAATTGATTGCCTGAAATACAGATTTGGCCCTGCTCAATAAAATCCTTTGGTTCCTTTTTACCTCCAGGATCAAATATAAAATGATTTAACATTTAAAACTTCTCTATAACCTCATTCCTTCTTACCTTACTTCATTTTGCTCTATATATTCAACAATCCAACTACACTGAATTACTTGCTGTTTTCACACAAAATTCTCTCAGAATTCCTCTTCCCTTCTGTCTCTTAACTTCCCTAGGTTCCATCAATATTCAGTGCAAATCTCATCTTGTGCAGGAATTTTCTTGGATGATTCTCTTCAAAGCACAGCACTGTAGTGCCTTCCCTCATTTGCATTCTATATAGTCACTAAACTATGTGTGTATATTTTGATCCACTGATTACCATTATCAGGACTATAAAAACCAAAAAAAAAGGCAAACCAAAATAGTAGGTCCTTTCATAATAGAAGAAGGCTGATAACTAAGAGGTTACTCAGCAATTTTACTCATCAATTGAGAAATAACTGAACAAATTATGATATATGACTATATTATTATGTCACAAGAAAAATGTTATTGTTACATCACATTACATAAAAACCAAAAAAGCAAGAAAAAACGCCGTGTCTCTACCAAAATATTAGCTCTTTTCGTAGTAACAGAAGTCTGATAACTAAGAGGTTACTCATCACTTGAGAAGTAACTGAACAAATTATGATATATGACTATATTATTACATCACAAGATGTAGATTATATCACAAGAAAAAGGTTACTGTTATATCACATTACATAAAACCATAAAACCCAAGAAAAAGTGCTTGTCCTTACCAAAATAGTAGCTCTTTTCATAATAACAGAAGGCTGATAACTAAGAGGTTACTCATCAATTGAGAAGTAACTGAACAAATTATGATATATGACTATATTATTACATCACAAGAATGATATTATTACATCACAAGAAATTTGTTTTGTTTGATTAAGAACATTGATTAGCAAGGGTGTATTGCTTTTCTTCTTTTGTCCAATGAGGAGAGGCAGTTGAATGGACAGAAGGAAAAGAAAGACAGAAGAGAGGGAAGACCAAAAGGAATAAAAGCCAAAAGAAATGACTGACAAGGAAAGCTGAAAATTATCTTAATTAATTATGTACTTAAAAAGAAAAACAAGTTCTGCACAATAGGATTCATAGTTTCATGTACAGTTTTTGAGTTTTTTAATGAAGAAAAATAATACAAATTTAAAAAGCAAAAAAATAAATAAAATGATGGATTTGGATGAAATGACCTATGGGGTATATTTTAGCTTTAAATTTACAGTTGGAAATGTGAGATCAGGCTGAATTTGTGAAGGTGGGTACAATGAATAAAGACCTAGAGCTGAAGTCCAACAATAACTGAGTTCAAATCCAGCCTTATAATCTTATTACTGGATGACCTTGGGCAAGTTATTTAACCTCAAAGACTCAGGTTCCTCATATGTGAAGTGGGGATATCAATATGACCTATTCCCTAGAGTTGTTGTGAGCATAAAATGAAATAATATTTTTAAGTTCTTTCCAAACCTTACAAGTTTAAATGCTAGTTGCTTTTAAAGTGGGGGGTCTGCTGTGGATTTAAATGATTTTCTCATTTGAAAATAATTTCTTTTTAAAGTTTTTTTTTTTCTTTAGACTCTTCTGGTGTTTCATGTTGGGGTAACTTTTAGATTTTTGAATCAATTTTCTTGAACATCAGTGGGGTTACTAGTATGGTTCTACTAGCCAATTCCTTCATCTTTGCCAACCTCTAATAGTCTGCTTCCCCTGCTAGCAACTCTTTTCTGCCAATCTATAATGGGCCAATTTATTTCTGACTGCCACTGGTAAAGAGAAAAGGTCTTCAGAATCAGGTGTGCCTGCCAAAAATATGATTTTCCCCCTTGCCAAATGACCTGATGCAGATAGACAAGTGATGCCCATCAAAAGGAGAAAGTTGGCAGATCCTTCTCTACTTCCTCCCACCCCTAAACTCACACACCCATTGTTCTAATATGAACAAATGGAAGTACTGTCTTATTATTGAAGACAATGCCACTGACATCACGATTATGAGCTATGTGAGTGAGCTTGGTTTAATTGCTAGCATAGACTGAATTGTTATTTTCATTTTATGTTGCACAAATTTGATGTGCTGTGATATTTTGTTTGTGTGTGTGTGTGTGTGTGTCCATAGCAACTGGCAGACCCTCTCATGGTAATGGCAGAGGAATAGGCTTTACTTTTTTAGCTAGGTCTCTGAGTCTACCAAGGCTCAGCTGAACAAAGATGATAAGAAATCCAAAATGATGGAAGAGAACCCTAGGTGCATCATGGTGGGAAAGCATGAAGAAGAAAAGAAATACGTTAATAAGTAATATTGATATTTTTTTGAAAAATGGGATAGTAATATGATTTTGCTAACATAAATGCTTGCTGAATTTTAAAAATTATTTTATTTATAGAAGTCCCTTGCAAATAACAGTCTTTTTCCATTTATATATTAACTGCCTTTTTAATGCAAAAGTCATATAATCTTATAATATGTAACCATGAAGAAGGTGTGAGGAAAATGGGCTTCTGGACCTCATTTGAATATGACTCACTGAAACTCTTGAATCTTCTGAAGCTCCATATCCTCATTTAAAATATCTCCATGAGCAACAAGGTATTGCAGTAGATAGGGCATTGTAGTGAGGAAGATCTGAATTCAAACTCAAAATCAGACATCTCAATAGATGTGTGACCCTGGCCAAGTCATTTAGCTTCTGAGGGTCTCAGTTTCCTCATCTGTAAAATGAGCTGAAGAAAGAAATGTCAAAGTAAATCCCACATGGGGTTGGACAAAGAGTTGAACACAACAGAAAAATAACTGAAAGGAAGCACAGAAAATTTTTCCACATCCCTCCATTCCTTCCTAAATTATAACAATATGATTGTGGATCAGCTAAAGCTGTTGCTATGGATGGTGTGTAGAGTTTGGATTTACAGACTCAGTTTAGATCCTAGTTTTGCTACTACTCACTTTGTGACTTTACACTATACTCCACTTAAGGTTGTTGTGAGGAAATCACTTGATAAACCTAAAAGAGCTTACAGAAATGTGAATTATCTTCAATATGAGGTTATAGTAAAAAAATCACTCTAATAAGAATCTGTTAGATAATCCAGAAACTTCTGTGTTTTGTGCCCATCATCCCTTTCTACTATTCACTGCTGAGCATTTTCTTCCTAATTATATGTCATAGCTCTGATGAACTCAGAAGTTCTGTCCATCTATTCAAAACAGAACTGGATATTTAAACTGTATCTTGTATTCTTCCAGGAGAGAAAATATGCTTTAACATATTTAAAAGGTTAATTTAATAGAATTCCTATTATAATTAAATTTATGCATTAAAACTGCCAAAGTCCTTAATCTTTTGTCTAAAATTTTTATTGAAGCCAAATATACTGAAAATGAGGTTTGCTATATGAAGCTTTTGCATTTAGGTAAATATTAATCTCCTGTAGGAATCACATTTTGTTAAATTTTATAGCCATCATTTATTTTTTATCTAGCTTTCCTTGTAATTTTCTTTCTGTCTACCCTCAGGGAACAATATGAGAGCTCTTGAAGAACTAATTTAACACCTATCAGTTTCTACCAATGAAAATCAAAGATTATACAATGTTGAGCAAACCTTTTATTCATTCATGTGGCTGAAGATGTGGGGGAGGGAGGAACGCAATTCATTTCTATTGTCTGTTCTATTAAAAATTATTTCATTTGATCCTATCTGTAACCTAATATTAGTTTCTCTCTAAAAATGAAAGGGGAAAAAAGGAGAGTTGGGGAAAGGTCACTAAAAGAATATTGGACTTAGGGACAAATTGGGGATTCATTCTCAATGAATCTGTGAGGGACTGTGTAACTTTCTGAAAATTCACTTTATTTCCCATTTTCTTCTGTAAAAAACGGGAAATGTACAAGATCCCATTTAAAGTCTAGCATTCTGTGATTGTGTCTTTCCTGGGGTTCTTACTTTTTTTTCCTCAATAGAAGACCCCTTTGGAAGTCTAGAATCTTTCTAAGAATATTTGTTACCTAAATTCATAATTGAAGAAAATGCCATATTTTAATTAGAGGTTATGAAAATAAAGATACAATTCTCTCTCTCTCTCTCTCTCTCTCTCTCTCTCTCTCTCTCTCTCTCTCTCTCTCCATATTCTCAGACTTTCTGAAATCTGTCCAATGATCACTTAGGGATTCATGCAATTCTGTTTAAAAACTCGTATTTTAGAGGTTAAGGACAGAACTTAGGATTTCTTTAATTTGGGGAACTTCTAGGTAAGGAGATTTCCCCTCCCAAAGCAAATCAGAACTTTATTTGTTGCTTACCTAGAGCATTGGGAAGTTAATGATTTTTTCAATAATTCACATATCAGAGGTGACATGAATTCAGGTCTTTCTGGTCTGGAAGACAACTAGAGAGCTATCTACTTGGTGACCCAGTGAAGAGTACCAGGGTTGCAGTCAGGAAGTGTCATCTTCTTGTGTTCAAATCTGGTCTTAAATACTTAGTGGCTATTGGACCCTGAGCAAGTCACTTAACTTTATTTGCCTCAGTTTCCTTATCTGTCGGATGAACTGGAGTAGGAAATGGTAAAGCATTCCAGTATCTTTGTCAAGAAAGCCCAAAAAGGAGACACAAAGAGTTCAACATAACTGAACAAATCTATCTGCTATGCCAAGTCAGCCTCTTCCATTGTTTTATTAAAATATCCAAAATCTAAAGGTTGTCAGGCAGATCTCCTGATACTTTTAGAAATTATTGCTTTGTTTCTGAAGAGCCTTTCATGATTCCCAATCCTACATTGCCAACTGTTTTCTAGACAGCTGAACAATACGCGTGTCCCACAGGCATCTCTAACTTGACATGTCCCAAACAGAATTCATTATATATTCCCACAAATCCTCCCCGCCTTCAAACGTCCCTGTGTCTGATGAGGGCCTCACCATCTTTCTCATCACTCAGGTATGTTACCGTCTTTGATGCTTTCCTTTTCCCTCAGTTCCCACTTCTATCAAATAGATTGATAGATGGCCGATTCTTGATGATTCAAACTCAATTAAAAAATCTCAGGAAGAAGATGGGTGCTTTCGTGGATAGAGTGCTAGGTTGGGGGTCAGGAAGACATGAGGCAAATTTGGCCTCAGAGACTCACTAGTTGTATGACCTTGGACAAATCATTTAACTTCTCTTTGCCTTAATCCACAGGAGAAGGAAATGGCAAACTAGTATCTTTGCCAAGAAAACCTCATGTGAGGTCATTAAAAGATAGACATGGCTGAACAACTTTTCACATCTGTTTTCTTTGCTGTACCTACAGCCTGTACCCCGGGTCAGACCCTCTTCCTTTGTTGATGGTGAAAGTTTCCTAATTGGTCTTTCTGCTTCATCCTTTCCCAATTAACTCTTTTTCTCTCTGCCACCCCCACCTCCACACCAGCCACCAAAGTTTTGTTTGTTTGTTTTTATATTTAATTTTGTATATGCATTTTCTTCAACTTCAGGGAGAAAAGGGACAGGACTATTCTTTGCTCTCCTTTGGGAAGCTTAGGAAAAAAATATCAAGCAGTGATATTCTCTTTTATAGTTCATGATGCTTTAAGTGGAAGCCAAGAAGTGGTGGCATAGCTTTCTATAACAGGAACTCTCTTCACCCCTCTTTTTTCACTTTCCTTCTCTCTCTCTCTGTTTTTCTCTCCCAAGCTGTCTCTTTTCTCTCTTTTCTCTTTCTCACCCCCCACTCCATCTCTCTCTCTCTCTCTCTCTCTCTCTCTCTCTCTCTCTCTCTCTCTCTCTTTCTCTTTTCTCTTTCTCACCCCCCCACTCCATCTCTCCTTTTTCTTTTTCCTCTCCCTCCTTCTCCCCTTTCTTCTTCCCCTTTCTCTCTCCTCCTCTCCCAATCTTCCCCTCTCTCCCTCTCTAACTGATCTCTATCTTTTTTCCTCTCCCTAGCTATCTCTTGTCTCCTTTCTCTTTTTTTCTTTCCCTGTCTCCTTGTCTCTCTCCTCTATTCTCTTTCATCTCTTTTCTCTTTCTCTCCCCACCTTCCTTCCATTCTACCATCTCCTCCTCTCTCTATCCGTCATACAACTCTTAAGTGTTGGGGTAAAGATTTGAACTGAAGTCCTATTGACTCCAAGTTCCAATGTTCCAGTCACTGGGCTATCTAGTTGTTTCAAGTTGCTTTTATGGTGATTGAAGAATGTTGGGTTTCCCATACCAGGCTGTAACATATGCTCATTTCTGTGAGTTGCATCAGTGGGGTGGATGAGCCTAATGGTAAGTTTGTGTTATTTATTTTTTCATCATCTTTATCAACATTTTCATTGCCTTCGAAATGCCCCCAGAAGTATGATGATGGCATACTAGAATGTCACTATATTTCATATCTATTTTTTCTTATAATGTACACAAGATCAGTGAATCAATCGTTACTATTCATTGTTTTGTTTGGCAAGTCCCTGAGTATTACATCTCTAATTAAAAAAATGTGTATTGGTATTTAAATTTTCATATATCTCTGATATGTTGCCAGCAAGATAATCATCTGCCTAATGCCTAGAAGGATACGCTGTACTTTACTGGTGTACAATATGAATTTCTTTTTCAAATTAAAAAATTCAGAAATTAAAGTCTATATCTTTATTTTGAACTGATTCTATTAAAAATTAAATTTGATTTCCCTTTATGTTTTAAAATCATTCACAATCTGACTTCAACCTCTTTCCAGATCAGTGAAGGTTATTCACCCTCCCACACTTTAAAATCCAGTTAAATTGACCTTTTCCTGTTTCATTACACATGATGCAATTTCTTCTGCCTCCATGACTTTGTAATAGCTGTTTCAAAAGCCTTGAATACCCTCACTCTTCAACTTCACCTCAGAGCAGCCCTGTTTCCAACAATAAGCAATCTTTCCAGATCTGCTTCTGCCAATGCACACCATCCCAAACTACCTTGTATTTAAGTACTTTTTTATTATTCTGTAATTATCTTTTATATTTTTATTCTATACATCCCTTATTCTCCATATGCTCATCAATATAATTGTGGTCTTCTCCATTGGGTTGTTTCTTTCAAATAGGGGTTGTTTGTGAAATTATTTTAGCCTAGCCCCCAGCACCTACCTGACACGGTACAGGTAATCAATACTTGTTGATTGGCTGTTGTGCAAAGTGCCAATTTATAGACATTTCCAGAAACAATGGAAAGCATTGTCTCTCATTTCATTCTGATTGTAAACAGCAAAACAATAATGAGCAAAGAAGCATCATGATGTGGTGGCAAGAGGGCTGGGCTTGGAGTCAATATGAGCTGACTTAGAGATATGACCATGAAGTAATCACTTTCTATGGTATTCAAATATTGCAGATTGAAGATTGGTGTTGGGAGTCAGGAAATTCTGAATTCAAGAACTGCCTCTGACATAGATTGGTTTTGTTACCATGTGCAAATAATTTAACCTTTAGATGCCCCCAAACAATTCCCTAGATTGTTTTAAATCAATATTTTTTAAATCAGTAGCCAATCTACATGAGTAGAAGACAGTTTTCACTTTGATAGGGGTATATACTGATGAAATCTCAGGTTAAAAAAAATTAGTGGGTAGAAACTCAGTAAGAATTTTGACTAAATATATAATAAGGGAAAAGTAGATTTTAAGTTGATGGTTTTATGCAGGAGAGTACTATTACCCTTAGATTCTCTTTGAATCTTACTTAGCTTTAGCTTCAGAGCCCTTCCAATTCAGAATCCTAAGCACAATAAAAAATGGATGCCATTTTAGTAGCTTTGTTGAATACAGTGATGGTAACAATCCCCATTTAGTGTTTATGCTAAGAAAAAGAATGTGGATGTTGAATGAAGTATAGATTAAAAGGCAAAACATAATGAAGAGATGTTTATATAAAACTGATTTCATCTCCCTGTTGATTGAAAAAATAAAAACTTGACCATATATTTTCTTATGAGAAGGGATTGGGCTGAGGATTTTTTTCCTGGTTCTTTTGAATTCTGAATGAGACAAAAAAAAACCAGATTATTTCAGTTAAATTTTGTAGTGATTCAAAAAAAATTCTTCTAATATATCCAAAAAAATTATTGATAGTCAACCAGAAGTCTTTTAGTCAAATGAAAATATCAAGTTCCATGATTTTCCCTCTGGAAAATCTAGCTTTGGAGATTTTTTCTGATATCTCCAAGACTTTTAGAATGAGTATTTCCAAGATTATAATTGGGCATTGGTAGTGGTCATGTGAAAAAAGGTGAAACTGGTACAGCTTCCAAGAGATATAAAGCAATAGACCAGGGAATTTATTTAAGCCACATCTGAACCAGAGAGAGCCAGGGTTAAAGACAGATTTATTTTTACATCCCTCTTTATTCTTTTCTCCTTAGTTCTTTTCACTCTTTCTATCCTGCTCCATCTCCTTGGTGGCCTTTTACCTTTTTTCACCCTTTTCACTCATTCTCTTTTCTCTTTTTTTTTCTTTTTAAAGCTTTCCTTCACTTGGAAAACGGGACACAGACAGAACATCTAACTTGAGGCAGTCATCAGAGAGTAAGTACTAATCACACCCGTCCTTACTAAGCCATGTCTGAAGGCTCACTCCTTCTGGGCTTAATGGGATAAAGCTAGTAGTGAAAAAGAAATTGAGAAATGTGGTTCTGCTGATAAGGGAAACCCACCACAAAGTGTAAATTAGCTGCTGTGCACCAGATTAGCTTCTGGAGTGTTTCAATACTATTATAGTGCCTCTTTTACACTTTAGCTCTCTGCAGACATATCACCTGAGATAATGACCCTCCATCTATTTGAACAGGTGCAGGAAAGACACTAGCTTTTAAAAATCCATTCACGCATACACACACATCCACATACATACACATCTAAATTATAGAATAGAATATTTCATCTCTAAAGTAAATGTTATGAAGTTCCCTGCTTGACTCATCATTCATGATTTACTCATATCACAAATTAAAAAGTAATTTTGAAATAAGATGACAGATTGGACCAGAGGCATAAATCTAGGCTATCTATCCAGGAAGTGTAACTGTGCATAATAACGTTATAGGAACAGCTGCTGTCTTTGTGTAGCTCACTACACAGGCTGCTTTTGTAGACCCTAACGAGGACAAAACCAATTAGCAGATTAGAAATTGCCAGAAATCAGAGATACTCAGCTAGAGTAACAGTAAAAATGAATGGTGTTTTTTTTTTTTTGCTTATGTGGGTATTTGATGCCAATCTAAGGACTGCAGAGAAGGAATGTCTTATGCCTCACCATGCTTCACAAACAGCTGGCTCTTACCTATAATATGCTTAATGCAATAGCCAAATTAAATAGGTATAGGGTACACATCTGAAAATGCTCTTAAGATGTATGGCATTGGCTCTTATCACTGATCAAAGCCAGCAATCAAGAGTTTTGGAAAATAAGTCTAGCTCTCCTTAGAACATTTTAATAGTTTCAAGTAACATGTAATGGGTGTATTTCAAAGATTTCATTTAGATGTAAATGGGAACTACAAATTATCAAAAGAAATAGGACTTTTTCAAATTCCTTTTTTTCTAGAGATTTGGGATCAAAGACACTTTTTTTTGGAACTTGAAAAGTAAATATTGTCAATTTGAAACCTTTTTTCCCTTCAAAATGTAGCTCCTGGCTTTTTTTCCCTTGGAAAAGAAAAGATAACTCTTGTTTGGTTTCCAGTATTAATTTCCCATTGAAGACTGAATTAATGGGAGATGAACGACAAAACTCTAGTTCATGTAGGGCTATGGTTCTGAGATCGAGCTTTTGATGGTTTCACTCTTAGTGTATAGTTACAAGAGCAATAAAACATTCATTATAATAATAATAATAATAATTATTATTATTATTAATTATGATCAATACAAAATAATACTGAAAAAAATCTATGGACATTTTCATTTAGTCTCTTAATACTTTGAAAGGCTTATCATCCTGAGTGGGATGTTTTTATTTTTTAATTAAATTTTTGGAAATAAGAGACTTAATGCTCATTCTTCAATTATCCAAATTTTTATAAAACTGTACTTAGCATGAAGTTTTACTTGAAATATGATTCACTTTCCTCTTTCTTTCTAAAACCTTTCTTCCATGATGATGCCAATCCTGTTCCTCTCAGGAGAAAGGAGGGCCGTTAAATCATACATCAGAAGCCCTGTTGTCTGCATATTGACTTAGGTAACCATATATTAATGTTATCTAAGTTTTATTGTATTTGTTAATTATTTCCCAATTACATTTTAATCTTGTTCAGATCATACTCATTGCTCCAGGTCCCTTCTTTCCCTCAACCTCAATCCACATCTCCAATAATTGCCAAATCTTATCAACTGTTTTCACTATGTTATTTATATCCGTCTCTTCCTTTTTGATACTACCACCCTAGTTCAGAACTTTATTACTTTGTGACTGAACTATTCCAATTAACTGCTAATTAGTCTCCCTGTTTCCACTCTCACTTTTCTTCTATTCATCCTACTTATAACCTCCAGACTAGGTTTCCTAAATCATCAATTTTGTTCTATTACTTCCTCCTCTCTTTAGTAATTTCCAATTGGTTGTCATTGCCAATTGAATAAAGTCTCATCTACATACCCTATCATTCAAAACCCTCCATAATCCCAACCTTTCTTTGCAATCCTGTTTCTCATTTATAGGAGCTTTCTCTTTTGGTCAAAGTATAGTACTCTCTATTTCCAGAACATTCTATCACTTTCTTCCTTCTAAGGACTTTGGTGGGAATAGTATTAGTCCCTGTGAAATAACCCCTTACCCCCTCAAACCTCACTACATCTCTTCCAGGCATCTCTTTTGAGATCCAGCTACAAAATTTGTAGACAAGGTTGTCATGGCTCCAGAGAGAAAGGAAACAGAGAGGTGTGAGGGGGAAGGTACATACGTATAAACACACCCATACACATAGAATAAACATATTTCATCACTGATAAAAGAATTCTTAGGCAAGGAAACTTCCATATATGCAAATTGTCAACGCAATTGATATATTCTTAGAAAATTACCTTAGGATATAGCCACAGGTAATCCAGATTGGAGTCATTCCATCATTTACCTATGTTTGAGTGTGTGTGTTGCTTGGGTTTCCATGTTCTTATGTCAGAGGAAGCATACCTGGCTAATCTCCAGCTTCTGACACACTCTGGTCAAGTTAACAACCTCTGCCTCCAAGCCACTCTTTATGACTATTGATTGCAAATCAAGTTGCTGATGTGTATAAGTGGGGGAGGTTTCTTTGCCATAAGCAAGTTCCATATATCAATAAAATCACACAACTTGACTCTGAGTGAGTATATCTATGTGTATGTATGTATGTATGTCTGCATGTATTGTACTTTTATTACAGACACACAATATTGTGAATCCTAAAAATTGGGCAAAACCTAGGAAACATCTCAACCTGTCTTCCCAATGAAATCATAAATCTGGTCTTTCCAGTCTTAAAAACATTATATATTCTTTTATACATCATGCATATTTTTACATATATAATGTATATTTATATATATAATATATATGTATATGTATATATATATATATATGGATATATATGGATGTCTATATACAAACATATAAGCATTCATTTGTTAATGAAAATGTTGTTCAGTCTAACTCTCCCTGACTCCATTTGGAGTTTTCTTGGCTAAGATACTAGAGTATTTGCCCTTTCATTTTCCAGATCATTTTGCAAATAACTTTTCAAATGAGAGAATGAAGCAAACAGGATTAAGTGAGATATCCAGGGTCACACAGCTAGTAAATATCTGCGATTGGATTTGAACTTCAGAGGGATGAGTCTTCCTTACTGGAATGATTGACCCTTTATCCACCTAGCTGTCCTCATTGAAAATACATTGGTTTCAAATAATTTAGACAAATACACTCTGGGATTTATAGTTAGTATGGGAAGGATTTCATAGCTATTAAGGATGGTACTCTGCAGATGAAGTCTGACTAAAAGGTGGCAATATTTTTTGATGAATGTTGCAACAAACAAAACTATTTCCTTTATAAAAATAGGATTACGGTACAAATTCAGCCTCAGGTTTTCAACATTATTTGCTGTCATAGCATGGTGTGTTTAGATGGATCGTAGATTTACAGCTAGAAGGAACTTCAGAGATCATCTAATACAGCCATCTCATTTAATAGAAGAAACTATGGCCCAGAGAGATTTAATGAATCATCCAGGTAACATAGGTACTAAATGTCAGAGTTGAGACTAACACAAATCCTCTGACTTCATTCCACTTTGGGCTTTTGTGTTGTTCAGCTGTGGTTTCTTGTTAGAGGTAGAAGATATGTCTATCAATAGAACATTTAGAAACAAATTCTTTGGGGAATCTTATTGAAGTAGAAAGTTAAAAATAGCTGGTCCTTGGAAAGAGTTGGTCCAAACTGGATTCAATCTTTACATTCATATTTTTAAACTAAATTAAAATAGCTTGTATTTCTCTGTAATGATAGAGAGAAATGTAGTTATATAATTTGTGATGATTATGGAGCAGACTGGCAAATCATGAAGAATTGAATCTAGTTTTCCCAAATATTTACATAAAGACACCATGTAAACACATATATGCATATAAGTATATGCACATACATAATATTCTTTAGATTTTGTTGACTTTTACCGAGTTGTGGTAGGAAATCTGTACTTACATAATTATTTATAAATTACTGCAAAATTTTTAAATGAATAATATGTTCTATTCCTTTATCATGATGGTAATATTGTTAGATTAACACTTTATCATATGTCTGTATCGATTAAAAAGCAATTAAATGAAGAATGAAAGTTTAATGTTACTCAAAGAACACTATAAAGGTATATAGTGAGAGTGGTTAGGCATCCTGTGATGTTTACATTAGAAACACAATTATTCTAGGAAAGTAGCAAAAAAGATTTCATGAGAAATACATAGCTGAAAAGTTATGGCAAAAAGGAATAATTGGTGAAGGAACAGCTCACATATTTCATTAGTTATCAGTAGCATGTCAGAAAACATAGCAAAATGATATGGTTATGGATAAAAATCACTTAGGATAAAGGGTCATGATTGAATTGTGATCTAACTTTCAGGAATGGGTATTCATATCAGTTAGATCACAATTTCATTGAAATAGTGTGATATTTAATTTACAATTGAATATTTTTGTTGAACAATTCTTTCTGATTAATTTCAAGATAATATTACTTAAATAGAATTTGTAATCAGTTATGGAAATTAATTGTGATTCCCCCTCAAAACATTATAAATACAAAATAGATATTTAATACAATTTTAGCATGGAGTTTAGGGTCAACTGTTATATGTGTAGCCTACTTTGGGGTTATCACCTCTCTACTTGCTACAGGAATATTTTCTGTAATAATTCACTTTCCACTCTTCAGGTAATTAAAGGAGTATTTTCAGATATTTTCACATTAATTGCTACAATTACATTTTTGTCATTGATTAAACAATGACTGAACTCTACTTATTATCATTTAATAAAAAGAAAAAACTTTCTTTCCATAAATGGTTATTCATTATTCTCACACTTGCTCTCTTTCCTTCCTCTCTCCCTGTGTGTATACATAGATATATAAATGCATATGTATATTTCTATGTTTTTGCACACATATATTCACACATACATTGTATATATGTATATATTCTATATAGGGCAATTAGGTGGTTCAGTGAATGGAGTGTTAGACCTCAAATCAGAAAGACTCATCCTGGTAAGTTCAAATCCGACCTCAGATATATCTAGTAGATATGGATACTGGACAAGTCACTTATCCTTGTTTGCCTCAATTTTCTTATCTGTAAAACAAGATAGAGAAGAAAATGGCAAAGCATTTCAGTATCTTTGCCAAGAAAACTTCAAATGAAGTCACAAAGAATTGGACATAACTGAAAATACCAAATGAATAACAAGAAGAAAATTATTCCATATAGATACATAAAGACATAGCAGCACCTTAACCTCTTAAGCATAAAAAGTTACTGGTATATTATTAACAATATATTAAAAAGAAATACATATATAATTATTTATAACACATAATCTTTAAGAAAGATCACAACTTAAGTCTACTTTTGTAATTATAACTGCTGACTTTTAAGTTCTAGAAATACCATCCCCCTAATCAGGTTTCTCCGGATACCAATTAATATATTTTCTCTAGAATATTCCTTTTGTTTCCTGGAAAGATTAAGTTTAAACTTTCTCTGAGCAACTAAGTTCTCTTAGTCCTGAAAAAGCCTTTTTTCTTGCAAGTCATAAGTTTTCATTTCTTCAGAATCCATAGTTAAATTCTCAGTTTCCTCAGATTGCTCAAAAAAAAGTTAAAACTTTTAACATACTAAAATAGCTATAGTCTGTGAGTGAATGTATTGACTCTGATGTTACAAAATTATTTGAAAGGAGTTTTTATAAGACAAAAGTTTTAATCATATGGTTGAAAATTCAATTGATTGGAGTAAACCTAACTAATTAATTCAGTAGTCTGATTTCAATCAAAACACTTAATATTTTACTTTTCCAATTACTTCTGCTTTTAAGAAAACCAATCCAATTTGACTCAGCTTTCTTCTCTGCCATTGCATTTCAAATATTTTGCATTTTATGACTGACCTTTATTTCACAGTATTGTTTCGTTATCTTGAAGCTAATCCATCTCCTCTGTTCTTTTTTAAATAGTTTTTCCCCTCCTTAGGGATGAATTTTGGAGGTTGAGAAGCCAGGTACTTAAGCAAATAATCAGCCAGAACAGCCTTCTGTACTCCCACTACAGGATTAGCTGCACTAATAAGAACCACTCCTGAAAGCATCCTTCCTTGGTGTTGATCCCTTTGCATAAGTACTAGACTTCCCTCACATTGTGCCCTTTGGCCCTCTATGAGTGAAAGATCAAAATTGAAAGATACTAAGGGGGGGATCTTTTTTTTTCCTTAATAAGAGGAGAGGGAGATGGAAAAAGAGAATATGAGACACACACACACACAGAGAGAGAGAGAGAGAGAGAGAGAGAGAGAGAGGTCACTGTTTTTCATGTTTCACCTATTTGTAAAAGCTCTAAGACCCACTAAAATGAGGCCATCATAAGCATTGTCACTCCTGTGTTTTAGGTTGTTGATCAAAGTCTACCACCTAGAGGGCTGGCATCAACTTCCAAATTAAGCTTTTCTTCACAGTAGAGGAAAAGTATTGATTTCAGGGCTGTTTTTCCAGAAGCCATCATACTCAAATATCCATTGAGTATTGCTTCCTACTGATGTCATTACTTTAAAACATCTGATCCATAATAAAAATATGTTCCTGTGGTTTAGCTAAAATAGTTTTATTTGTGACTTTTTTCTCCCTAAAGACTCACATTTATCATTAAGGAGCATTAGCAAAGGTAGATTTTTATTAATGGCAAATTTTAAACATTCTGCCTCTTACTAAAGCAGTCAGGATAAATCATTCTCAAATTATTAAAATATAAAGTAATCTCATTCTATAGTCAAAATTAATCCTAGAAAATTTGCTTGCATTTTTGTTGCATAAAACACTAGAAGCAGTGTGACATAGTGAACAGAGAGTTGACTTTGGAGTCACAAAACCTTGGATTCAATACTGATAATATGGTATATTCCTGGGCAAATTACTCATCATGGACTGGTTATCAGTATTTAAAAAATGAACTTTTTCCACTTGTATTCTTCCCCCTCCAATTATTTGAGTTATACAGACCTGCAAAACACAAACCTCTAAATTATTGCTGAATCAGAATAATTTGATACTTGGCCATTGATATAACTGATGAACATCCATTGTAATTTAAGTTCTGTTAAGAACTTAAAAAAAGCATTCTATTCAAATTTTGAAGATGAGGCTCAGCAGACAATTAGGCAGGTACCTCTTCTATTGGTGCTATTTTACTTCATTCCCTTGATACACCATGTATATGCTCTTCTACCTTCATTTCTGATCAAGTTGTAGGTATATGAAGCAGAAGGCTAGGATAGAGCTCCCCCAAAAAGACATTTCTTATGCTTCTTTGACCTGTGACCTGACCAACCTCATGCCAATTTTTCACTTGGCAGAGTATAGCAAAGTAAAAACAATTTTGGTTCCTCTTTTAGGAAGAAGGAAAAGGAAAGAGGCAATTTTTTTTGTTTGAAATTGTTCACTGATAAAATCCATCTTATGACAAGGACATTACTTATATCAGTGGAAAGCCATGGATAGAATAGGATACTAGTGTCTGCTGAAAAGGAGCTAGAAAAAACCAAGTCAAATGATTTCTGTTAAAATGATGGAGATTTGATACAGCCCATTAAAAGAGGTCAGAGCAGTCTGCCAGAATTTGAACTGAACTTAAAAGAAACAAATGTCTATAATTTAAATTTAAAAAAACATTTATTGGCATTGTTCAGGCTATCAATGTTCACTTCCATCAAGCAAATAAACTAAAAGGTTGAGAATAGTGAATAAAATTGTTCCTGTTCAAGAGGTTCCTTTGAATCTGTCATTTCCAATATGGTATTAAATCATTCCTTAAAATCACATATGTTATTTGACTTGTTTTGGAAAAGTCTCAAGTTTCTCCATTTGTTATTATTTAATGAGAAAATATAAGATGAATCTCCTTGTTCCTAAATAAAAAAAGTTTAAGTCTTGTGTGTCTTTGATCCATTAGTTCAATAGAGAGGGGCATTCCCTCCAAGTCATTTCAATTAAACAAATATTTATTTTCATATAATAATTTATTTTCCCTATTTATGTGCTAAAACAATTTTAACTTTTTTTTTAAAGTTTTGAATTCCAAATTCTGTACCTTCCTCCTCTTTCCCTGAGATGGAAAGCAATATAGTATGGGTTATACATGTGCAATCATATAAAACATTTCCATTTTAAGAAGACAAAAGAAAGAAGGAGGAAGGGAAGAAGAGAAGTAAGGAAAAAGGAGGAAAGAAAAAAGCAGAAAGAAAGAGGAAAGAAGGAAGGAAGGAAGCATGGGGGAAGGAAAGAAGGAAGGAAGGAAGGAAGGAAGGAAGGAAGGAAGGAAGGAAGGAAGGAAGGAAGGAAGGAAGGAAGGAAGGAAAGAAGGAAGGGAGGGAGGGAGGGAGGAAAAAAATAGCGTGCTTCAATCTGTATTCAGTCAGTATTAGTTCTTTCTCTGGAGTAGTATAGCTTGTGTCATCCTGAGTCCTTTGAGATTGTTTTGGATAATTGAATCACTAAGAATATTACTGTACTGTTCTCAATGTTCTCTTGGTTCTGCTCACTTCAGTTTACATCAGTTCATTTAAGTCTTTCCAAATTTTTCTGTAATCATATTGCTCATCATTTCTTATTACACAGTAATATTCTATCTCAATCATATAACATAGCTTGTTTAGCCATTTCCTAATTGATGGGCGTCTTCTGTGTTTCCAGTTCTTAACCATCACAAAAAAGAACTTTTCTTAGTATTTTCCTTTTTTTCCTTTTTTTTGGTAAGGCAATGGGGTTAAGTAACTTGTCCAAGGTCACTCAACTAGACAGTTATTAATTGTCTGAGGTCAAATTTGAACTCAGGTCTTCCTGACTCCAGGACTGCTTTTCTATCCACTGCGCTACTTAGCCACCCCTTTTCTAAGTATTTTAAATAAATATTAAATGCCAACTATCTGCTAAATATTTTGCTAGACCCTGAGGATATAGAAGCACACCTTTCAGGAGTTTTTATTTTATTAGAGGGTCAGGTAATTAAATAATAGATTATAGTCAAAACAAAGACACAATATTTGGAGAGACACTAAAAATTGGAGCAATCTGGATAGGTCTTGTCCAAGAGATAGAAGTTGAATTGTGCTTTGAAGGGAGGCAGGGGTTCCAAAAGGTAAACATGGAAGGAGAAAGCATTCAAATTTCTAGACTCTTTTTCATGGATGTAGAAGCAGAAGATGGATTTTCCAGTGGCACAAATAGAACTCCTATAACCTTTTATGAAATCCTCAATTTAGACTTCATCCAATCCCTTGGAAGTTTTCCCTTGATTCCTTT
Organism: Macrotis lagotis; assembly: GCF_037893015.1. Classification (NCBI taxonomy): domain Eukaryota; kingdom Metazoa; phylum Chordata; class Mammalia; order Peramelemorphia; family Peramelidae; genus Macrotis; species Macrotis lagotis. The sequence continues at coordinate 293,673,631 of NC_133659.1, forward strand.
TAGTATTTCTCATGTACTAGTATGATGATGATGATGATCTGTCCTTCATTTTCCAAGAAGACCATGACAAGCATGTGAATTGATATGAGTTGGGGGTCCTGGGCTGTCACCAGCTTCATTTTTCTCCTCCGGAACCATTTGGGTTCAGTGACTAGATATGGATCAGGACTATTGGAGATGGTCATGGATGTGAGGCAATTCTTTACCAGTACAGCATTCAGTCTTTCCGTTGGTTATCCCTGACTCTCAGAAAAGGACCAGTCCATGACATCTTCTAATTATTCATGGGAATATTTATGTGTTTTGCATAATTGGCTTTGGTAACATATTATAATCTGTTTTTTATTCTTTTTTTTTCTACCAAGTCAAATTACTTTTAAAATTACTTTGTCAATGCAGTGAATATAAAAGGATCTTGTATTCTCCATATGCCTCCATCTGTGACATCTGACCACCGGACCCATATGGCTCTGGAGGAGAAAGTGAATCTCGTGGGTTAGCACAGTTCCCCTTGCCTCAAATCCAATTCAAGTGTTTGTCATGGCATCATCTTCCTGATGACATCATCTTCTTCAGGAATGAGGAACAAATGTCATCATCTGTGACTGGCTAGTGAGGGTGTCACTTGAACAAAAATGTGATTGGAGCTAAAGATAATAAAAAAACATAAGTGAGGAATAAGCATTTTAGGCAAAGAATTTGGAGAATGTGGAGATATCCTTGCCAAAGGAGATGAGAATACTGTTAGGGTACCTCACATGTCTATCAGTTTGGCAGTCACAAAATGCAAGAGAGTAATATAAAAAAATATTTAAAAGTCACTGGAGCCAAACAGTGGAGGGTTATAAATACTAAACCAAGAAGTTTTTCATTTATCTTAGAAGAAATAGGGAGCCACTGAAGTATTTTTTATTGGGGAGTGGCACAATCAATCCCTTGCATTTGGAATTACAATATCATAGCTGTATGGATGATAAATTAGAAAAGGAAAAACATGTACACTTCAGGGGGAAAAAAGTATAAAATAAATGCCTTTATCATTTAGGTTAAAAAAAAAGACAAAAATGCTTTCACAAAATTTTATTCAATTAAAAAAATTTTTTTGGAAAACGATTTTGTTATTTTACTTAAATTTTAGCAGCACAATAAAGAAAATTCTGGTCTGTTTGCCCCCAGAAAAGTAATCTTTTTTCTTTTTTACTATCATTGCCTAATTAAATGTTCTTATTGAAGTATCTTACTATCTTTATTCATAATCAATATGTGATTTAGTGAATATATTATTTAATGCAGAGATTAGCAACTCCTATGCAAGAAACAATTAAGTTGAATCCAATACCATCCATTATTTAAATCCTCTGCTCAAAGTTAAAGCTGATAGAAGTAGTTACCTTGATCTATAACCAACACTTTTTCCCCCTTACTTTTATAAATGATATCCTATGCTTTAAGAAAGCTTATGCAATTTATTGCTGATTGTTCTATTTTTGCTCTGTGTTACTTTGTCAGGGTAGCCAGGGGCAGGCTTCATATTTCAGCCTTTACTAGGGGGAAATAATTTGCATTCAGTCTATGCATGTGTATACAGGTTTATGTGAATTTAATCAACAAAATACCTTTAAAATGCATGACAGAGAGGTTTGACTGGCAGAGCTTCTGAATTCTGGTCTGGTCAAATAATTCATTTTCCTTTCCTCTTATCAGAGCAATACTAGCATCTTAAATTAGACTGAACATTTTAGCATTTTAAGTAGCATCCTTGCAAAAGACCGCATCCTTTTGTGTTCACTGTGCCAAAAACCAGATAAATTCTTGCAGTGTCAGTTGAAGATTTTTTTTTTTATATGCACTGATACTTAGATGTCTGATCTCTGTTCCTTCCAGGGCTAAAAACTTCTCCAGGGTAAAGCATTCTAATACCCTAAGAAAAATAGAAGACTTTTTCGTTCTTGTTAACTGCAAAGTCAGCATTTGATTTGAGGGTCTCCCACTCCTTCCTTGGGTCTTATTGAGGTCATTTTAGTCAATAGTCTCTTTGTCAAAATTTCTGTCATTGGAAATATCACCAGTTTAAGAAAGACCTGGAGAGACTATATCTCTCCTTTTGCACCAATTGATTTTTTTCTTCAGAAAGTTTACAGGAATAGAGGAAGGAGGGAAGGAGAAAGGAATGAAGAAGGTAGGAGGGAGGGAAGGAAGGAAGGAAGGAAACAGATTTACGTTAATCAGATATATACTTTTTATTCTACACTGTACTACACTTGAGACATATTACAAATATTTCATTTCATTCTCACAGCAGTGGGATACTGTTATTATCCCTATTTCATAGGTGTTAAAAATTGAGGCACTGAGAAGTTAAATTACTTGCCCAGGATCACAAAGATAATAAATGTCTCAGAACATATTTTATCTTGGGTATCCCTGACTCTCAGCCCAGTGCTCTATCTAATAATGTTTCACCAATTGCATTATTGAAATATAATATCTGTTCCAAACTATCAAATACTCTGATTCTATCAAGCTTAAAATTTATAGATGACCCCTGAAGTGGGCCAGGTTTATTTCAGACTCTTCAAACATAATTTCTGTGAAGTCATTGCTATTCCAATAGCCTTTTTAAAAAACTTAACCTAAAGCTTATTATTGAGGTTGATTGATGGGATATCTTATAATTAAATTTAAGGAGGTATTGAACAAATCACTCAACCCCATCCTTACTGAAGGAATGAATAAAAAACACTGATTAAGGGGGCAGCTAGGTGGCTCAGTGAACAGAGCACCAGCCCTGGAGTCAGGAGGACCTGAGATCAAATCCTGTCTCAGACACTTAAGGATTGCCTAACCCTGTTACCTTGGGCAAGTCACTTAAACCAATTGTCTTAAATAAAATAAAATTTTAAAAAAATGATTAAGCACTAGCTACTTGGCAAACACTGTTTTTAGTCTTGGGAATACATATTTTTGAAAGTAAGACAATCCTTGCCCTCGAGGAGCTTACATTCTAATAGGAGAAGAAAATAAATATAAGACAATGTCATGGGAAGTTATATGGGTGATGGATAAATGGAATCAAAAATTATTGGATTGACATCCAGAAGTACTTCAGTATTATAGTTCTAAACCTGAATAATGGGGGATAGTACATGGTGGCTAAGGAAAAAAATATGGTGAGGACATAAAGTATGACTGTGTATAGCTGAAAATGTTAGACTATGAAAGGAATCACCAATCAAGAAAGCAGATATCCTAGAACTATAGAGTTAAGATTCCCAAAGCATAATGTGGGATGGTAAAATGATGAGAAAATTTAAAAATCCATTGCTATATGAAGACTGAAAGGTAAGACTGCAAGCTTATATTTATGCCAAAGTTATCTGCTGAACCAAAAGTGATAGGTCATATTTATGCCAAATGTTGTCTCCTCACACAAAAGGATGCTCATAAAGTGATCTTTTCAGTATCGGTACACATCTGAGATGAGGATACATGTATTCAACCTCCAATTCTGTTCCTATGTCAGGTGACCTTTCGTCTATGATACCCTTATCTTTTGAATGATGACTCTAAGCATGGGAACATGGTTGATTTGGCCTGATATTGTTTCCAAATAAAAAGAAAACATCAGGATAGGAGATATTTTATGCTATAAAGTCATTTGATCTCTCATGTTTTAAAATCTTGCTAAGTTTTTGGTTTGAGAACATTGTCCAAAATGGAATAGCTCAGTAGAGATAGAAGTCATTAAAAGCTTAAAATATATTATATTTATATATTATATTATATATACTTTATTGTATATTGAGTTCTAGCAATGGAGCATGACATGAGGGATGATGTAACAGATTTAAACTTATATCCAATGAAACGTATTAGACTTTTATCCACACTATCAAGAAAAAAAAGGTTGTTTGATCTTTATGTTATTTACCTTGTAGAAAGTCAGTGTCATGTATAGTGGTTGGAGAACTAGCCTGAGTCAAAAAGACCTGCACACAAGGTTTATCTCTGAAAAATACTGGTACAAACAATGCCAGTGGACAAGTCACTTAACCTCTCAGTGGTCAGCTAACTAGCTTTGTTAAACACTAATTTAGAGAAGATCCAAGCTGAATTGTTAGTGGTCATTCATCCAGGAGTTCTCTATAATAATGAAATCACAGGTCCAGTTCATATCTCTTTCCTTTTCTCTCAATAAAATGTAAGTTATTTGAGGGTGGAGGCATTGGTGTGGTTTTGTTGTTGTTAAGAAATTTTAGTTGTATCCAAGTCTTTGTGACCCTATTTGGGGTTTTCTTTTTCTTTTTTTTTGAAAGATTTTATTTATTTTTGAATTTTACAATTTTTCCCCTAATCTTGCTTCCCTCTCCCCAACCACTATAGAATGCAGTCTATTGTTACTCACATTGTTTCCATGGTATACATTGATCTAAGTTGAATATGATGAGAGAGAATAAAGTATAAGATAAAGCAAAATTACATAAGAAGAAAATGGTTTTGTTTTTTTTAATTAAAGGTAATAGTGTTTGGTCTTTGTACAAACTCCACAATTCTTTCCCTGGATATAGATGGTATTATCCATCGCAGACACCCCTATTTGGGGTTTTCTTGACAAAAATACTGCAGTGGTTTGCCATTTCCTTCTCCAGCTTATTTCACAGATGAGGAAACTGAAGCTAAGTGACTTATTTTCAGCTCATAAGTGTCTGATGCTGGTTTGAACACAGGAGGGTGAGTCTGTTTTTTTTTTCTTTTAGGTTTTTGCAAGGTAAATGGGGTTAAGTGGATTTCCCAAGGCCACACAGCTAGGTAATTAAGTGTCTGAGGCTGGATTTGAACTCAGGTCCTCCTGACTCCAGGGCCTGTGCTCTATCCATTGTGCCACCTGACTGCCCCTGTCTTTCTGACTTCCAAGTTCAGGACTATCACCTGCACCATTTAGAAGTATGGTTAATCTTGTTGTTCATCCTTGATTCTCAAAGATGACCTATGATGACAGGAGAGTGATATTTTGACATTCAAGTAAAGTAGATTTAAATTCTTAGATTGAATTGGATTAGATCACACCAAGGAGTTCACTGCTGTAACGGGCAGATGATGAAAGTGTCATAGACAGAAAAACAAGTCTTTAAGGTGAATAATACAAGCTAGTGCAAACCTGACTTAGTCATGATTAAAACCATAGTGACAGATGATATGCAATATCTCTGTAAATCAAGTCTTGCCATTTCCACCGTCACATTTTTCAAATTCTCTCCTTTCACTCAATTACTAACCTACCATGTCTTCTCATCACTTTATGTCTGCACTTCGACAAAACCATTCTCCTCCTTGCCTCGTCTCTCCCTGTTCCAATTCATCTTCTACTCAGCTACAAAAGTAATATTTCTAATATGCAGATCTCATCACATCACTCTCCTACTCAATAAACTCCAATGGCTCTCTGTTACCTTCAGGATCAAATATAATATTCCCATGAATTTAAATCCTTTCATTACATGGCCTCTTCCTATCGTTTCTGTCTTTTTATTCTTTACTCTCTCCTTGTACTTCACAATCTAGGAACAGCAGACTGCTTTTTAAATTAAAATAAATTTTAATCTCATAAAATCTTATTTCCTTCTCCCCCTTTAGAATAAACTAAGAAAACCCATATAACATAAGCATATTAAACACAAACTTTCTTGTGCTTCCTGACATTGACATTCTATCTCCAGACTATGCTTTTTTGTTGATTACCCCTTAAAGATGGGAATATTCTCTCCCCTCATTTCTGTCCAGTGGTTTCCTCTGTTTTATTTGCAGATTCATCTCAAATCCCACCTTCTGAAGGAGGTCTCAGCCACATCCCACTACTACTAATGACTTTCCCCAGCAGATTCTGAGCTATCTTGTACATATTAGTTGTTGTTCATGGTTCCACCATTATAATATGAATTCCTTCAGGACAGCCCCTTGACATTTTTTATTACCTTATCATTTGCTTCCCCGGCATTCAGTATTCAGTAGTACATTGCAATTATTGTCCTCTCAATCAATTCTCATTTACCAACTACTAAGGTGAGGAATCTGAGGAACCAGCCAGGATTGCCTCCAGAATTATTTCCTACACTGGTAGAGAAGTTGGGCCAAGCATGGCCTTTTAACTCATCAGCCCTTTGAAAGGTCATACCTGTCAGGGTCTCTCTTCTACTTAAGCCCACGATTGCATCTTCCTCCATCCATGAACTCTCTGAATTCTCAGAGCCTCTGAATTCCTTTGGTCCTCCCTCCTGAATTCTCCCATCACAACTGACACAAAGATCTCTGAAGCGGAGCTTTTGACAGGGTTCTGACAAAATGTCTCCACCAGTCCTGACCTTTCTTCAGCTTAGAGGAAAGCATTTCAATACTGTTGAGAAACTGTTTTATCCCTCTGCTTTTAAAAACTTTGTTTTCTGTCTGAGAACATTGTCCTAAATGTAACTGTCTGGTAGAACAAGTCAATAGTGTCTCTTGAAAATCACTTCTGACGGTCCACCTTCCAGAATTGTGTACCCCACTTGTCCAGAACTCTGCCAGGAATGTTTGGCTTCTAAGGAGCAATTCTGCAAATAGCAGTAGGTGCAAATAATAGCCGACATTTATACAGAACTTTAAAGTTTGTCTATAAAAAAATTCCAATTTTACATATATATATATAAATATATGTACATATATATTACACACACACATGAATCCCTTTGATTCTCAGAACAATCTTGTAGGATAGAGGTTAATAGTATGTCATTTTCTTGATGAGGCGATTGAAACTCAGAGGAATCTTGCAATTTGGTCACTGTAAGTGTCAAAGACAGGAAGCTAGCTATGTGATTGGTCTGATTTGGTTTGATTTTGGTTTATGTATCTTTGAGGAAAGATATGAGAGAGACAGCCTAAATTTGTGAAAGAATGCTTTTGAAACAATTTAAAATGACTATTTTTATCCTGACTCCCACCTTCACAAATTGGTTGGGTCCCCAGAGAAAGCCTCATCTTCATCCTCAGAGTGTAAACCTAAGGGTATCTGGGGTTATTTCTCTAGACTATAGTAAATGAATTTCATTTATGATTAGCTGTTACCAATTAGCATCCCAATTTGATCTTATCAATATTAACTTTTTGTTCTCTTGGTTTTTGCAAAGCAGTGCAGTTAAGTGACTTGCCCAAGGTCATGCAGCTAAGTATTAAGTCTCTGATGATTGAATTTGAACTCAGATCCTCCTGACTACAGAGCCTTTCCTCTATCCATTGTGCTATCTAGTTGCTCCTATCAAGTAACTTACAGAGGAAGTATTTCTTTCAAGGATGCAGCAAAAACAAAAATATAGACATTCTTCCTAAGTCTTGGGGGCACACTCTCCCCTATATCACATTACTTCCTGGGGTGAGTGGGCTCAAGCTTAGTGTAGTATTTTTTTGGGGGGGGATTATAAGGGAATGGTGTTAAGTGACTTCCCCAAGGTCATGTAGCTAAGTAATTATTAAGTGTCTGAGGCCATATTTGAACTCAGGTCTTCCTGACTCCAGGGCCAGTGCTCTATCCACTGGACAACCTTAATGCAGTTTCTACAAAACCCTAAAAAGTTCATTTTTAAATATGGCATGGTTAGTAGATGGTTTTGTCAGCCCTTCTGATCCTGCTAAGAGGGATCATAACAGTCACTTGTGACTTGGAATTCATTGTCTGATGCTCCCTCCTTATCATCTTTACACTTTAATTGACCATAATATCTAATTAGAATGAAAATTTTGAAAAAGAGGGGGAAAAAACTGGACTAGAGGGCAAATTAACCCAAAGCAGTCTTGAAACACCAAAATTATGATTTACATTAGGAAGAGATTTTTGACTCTCAAAGTTAGCAGAGTGTTGGTGAAATACAAAGAAACACTTTAGGCCCTATTTTTGCATAAGAATGAGATGATAGGATTCACAGCTGGAAGGGGATCTTGGAGTTTATCTAGTGCAACCTCTTCCCTTTATAGATGAAGAAATGCAGATCTTGAGAGGTCACTTAAATGTCTAAGATCAGTAAATAGCAAAATCTGTTATTTGAATTCAGGTTTTCTGACTTATTTCATAATAATTCCTCAGTAAATCAGAAAAGAGATATGGGAAAAAATGAAAGTAGATGACGTTTTCTTTCTTAGTTGATTGCTAGCCTATTCCAAAGTACTATCCTGGGTCAAGTCTAGGATTTCACCATACTATGCCTAGGCTGTTGAAAGAAACAAAACATATACCAGAAATCATTTTGTCCCCAGTTTCTCCTTTTTCTAATTCAACCTATATTAGGCTATCAATTAACCTTCCTCAGATACTATTCTCAGCATATCTCCTCCTGATTTTGCTAGGTTTCCACATATACATACATATATATATTTTTTATATATATGTAATATTACCATATTATATTCCCTTTAATATAAAAGTCTGAACTCTTTTGTCTTGCCTTCAAAGTCTTGTTCAATCTGGCATCAACCCCCAGTCTAATCAATACTAATCTTCAGGAAACCTGTATCAGTCCTTATTGGCAGCATATCTTTTTTTAATATTAATTTATCCATTATAATATCAAATCCTCAGGGGAAGATCTTTTTTTTCAGCCTTTTTCTTTGTGTTGCTAATGTTAGATATAATTCCTTATAGAAGGCAAAAAAAGGAAAAAAAGTAGGGAAAAGAGAGAAAAGAATTGAAGTAGAAAAATGTCACCAAGAATTATATGACAGAAAATGAATATGGGTTAATCCTATGAAAAGAGTAAACCAATATTCTCCATGAAATTTAGATACAGTGCTCTTCTGGTACCCTCACCATGTCAGGAGAAATTGAGAAAAGCCTCTACCTTGTTGGGCATACCTCCTCTTCTTGCTAATTTTCAGGAGAATATGACAAGAGTCAACTGAGATGACTGGTTTGTATAAGTCTCATTTAGGTAAACTCTTGAATCAAGTATATTATAGATCAATCTCAGTATGAGATATTCTTTTAAACTTTCCAAGGAAATATCCGAACTTCTGTTGCAGTTTGTTCACACTCACCATAATTCTTTTCTATTGCCCATTGATATTTTCATCCTTAGTTTCTTTTTTTTAAAGTATTTATTTTTCCAATTACAAAAGATGGTTTTCAACATTCTTTTTTGTAAGAATTTACTTCCACATTTTTCTCCCTCCCCTTGCCAGCAAGTAATTTGATATAGATTATACATGTATAATTATATTAGCTCTCTTTCCATAATAGGCATGTTGTGAAAGAAGAATCAAACAAAAAGGGGGAAAAAACATGAAGTGCAAAAATTGAAAATAATAGGGGCAGCTAGGTGTCACAGTGAATAGAGTACCAGTTCTAGAATCAGGAAGTCCTGAGTTCAGATGTGACATCAGACATTTACTAATTACCAAGCTGTGTGATGTTGGGCAAGTCACTTAACCCCAGTGCATTGCAAAATCCTAAAAAAAAAAAAAATTGAAAACATATACTTTGGTCTGCATTTAGACTACAGAGTTCCTTGCTCTAGATGTGAATGGCACTGTCCATCACAAGTCCTTTAATTCTTTGACCACTGTACTTCTGAGAAGAGCAAATTTATCATAGTTGGTCATCCACCAATGTGGCTGTTATTGTGTACGATGCTCTTCTGCTTTTGTTCACTTCATTCTGCATCAGTTCATGAAAATTTTTCCAGGCTTCTCTAAAGTCTGGCTGCTCTTGATTTTTTTACAGAATAATAGTATTCCATCACATTCAAATACCACAATTTCTTTAGCCATTCCCCAGTTGATGGGCATCCCATCAATTTCCACTATTCTCTGACACTATAAAAAGTGCTGTTATATTTTTATATATGTGGTTTTTTCTTTCTTATGGTCTGTTTGATATTCAGACTAGAAGTGATCTTGTTGGATCAAAGGGTAGGCACAATATTATTGCCCTTTGGGCATATTTCAAATTGGTCTCTAGAAAGGATAGATCAGTTCACAGCCCATCTACTGTGTATTAGCGTCCCCATTGATCATTTTCTTCTTTTTTGTCATATTGGCCATCTTTAGTTGTTCAGAGGTAGTGACATTCCATATCTTGCTGTCTTAGAGAAGGAATAGCTTTGTATTATTGCTAGAAAGCCAGAGTTCAAGTTTTGACCCCAATATCCATTTGTTTCCTGACATTGAACTAATTCACTTAACTTCCCAGTGTATTGCTTTTCTCTGTTGTATATAGCATACTGGATTTAGCATCAGGAAGATAAAATATCAAGCCTTCTTTCTGATTCTGGTTGCTTGTGAACATTAACCTCTCCATTTTCTAATTTGTAAAAAAAAAAAAAAGGAGAGGTGATAATAATACCTTTATTATATATCAGAATTATTGTAGGTTTAAATGTGACAATTATGTAAAGCATATTATGCATTTAAAATGTCAGACAAACATGTTGCTTTGACTATTAGTAATAATAATGACTAATAGCATTATCTTCAGAAATATATAGCAGAGGACTTCCTATGTGGTAAGACTGTGGGCAATTTCAAATTTCCTATAACCATAAACGGGATTTTTAAAGGTAAAGGATTTTGTGCCTTTGATTCAAATTTAAATAAGGTGAACTGACAGAGTATTCATGATGTAAATAGAATAGAATTGACTTTCATGGACTCAGAAAGCATTATATTTTATCTGGGTTTTTTTTTGTTTTTATTTGAGTTTAGTTCCAGTTTTGGGGGATACTCTTCAGAAATCTGCCTCTGACCTTCTACATTAAATAGATTACAATTATTTGTAAATCTTGGTTACAATAAGAGCCTTATTTGTCCACAGAAAGATTTCATTTTCCTATGGAATTTCTACCTTATTCACCTGAATTCCAGTCCCCCCCCCCTTCAGTTTCAAACCAAAATTTCTATTGAATGCATCATCATTTTTCTAGGCAGCAGTGTTCACAAACTTCTTCATCTTTACTCACCATGCCTCTATCCAATCAGCTGGTAATTTTTGAGTCTTCATTTTCTGTTCCCTTGTCTTTACTCACACTATAACCACTGGACTCCCAGTACACATCATCTTTCACCTTTGGCTACTGTAGTTGGCTCTCAATTGGTTATTCAGAATTCAGTCTAATTCCTGTGTCAATCCATTCTCCACAAATTTGTGAAAATGATATTCCTAAGGCACAAGAATCATCATGCCACATCCCTTCTCAGGAAACTTCTGTGACTTCCCAACTTCGGTGGCTTTAGGATAAAAAATAAATCCTTCTCAATCTGGCTCCAGACTGTCAGACTGATTTTTACTCCTCCTCCTCATGTTCCCTGTACTCTAGTCTGTACTTGGTACTCACTTACTGTTCCCTGTAGATATCATTTTATCTTCTGTCTCTCTGTTTGCACAGACTGGCCCCTGAGTCTGAAATATTCATCTTCTCCCCTCCACATTTTGAAACCCCTTCCTTTCAAAGCTCATTTCATGTTGTCCCCTATTTCCCCAAATTTCAATTCTACTCACTCCATTCACTGCACATATTATCAATATTTTATATTTGCTTATCTGTGAAGATATTGTATTCTTCCAGTGGAATGCAAGCTTGTTGAGGGTAGCAGCTATCTTACTTTTGAAAGTCATTAGCATGATGCTTCCTGACAAAGAAGGGACCCAATAAATCTTTCCATTGATGTGATATAGTTGTATCCAAAAATGGATGCCCAACATCTAATTTTATATGTATAGATGGATTGTGGGGCTTAAAGCTTCCTCTCACCTAAACATCACCACCACCCTCACGACTCAGTGTACCATCAGGGGAGACAATGTGTCTGGCAAAAAACGATGCTCAATTTGAATTTGGGGGACCTGAGTTCAAATTCTTCATCTCCTGTTATTCCCTGTGAGACTTTGGACAAATTACAACCCTTTACAGTTCTGCAGTTTTCTCATTTATAAGATGAAAGTATTGGACTAGGTGGTCTTTAAAGGTTCCTCCTAACTTGAAATTTATAACCCTATAACCAAGTTTTTTTCCCCTCTCTACCTGTGTGACCTGAGCCAGTTTCTTAAACTCCTTGGTCCCTAGTTTACTATTCTATAAAACAAGATTTGAACTAGCTTCTAAGATCCCTTGTAGCTCAAAATCAATATATTTCTCAAGGTATATTCGTGATTTTTGAAGTAGAAAACTGAAGAGACTAGAAATTGAGTCAATTTATTCATTTATGATTTCTTTGCTATAGGAAGCACCTTATGAGGTGTAAGGGGTTAATAGACAGAATACGTGGCCATGAGGAATTCATCTTGAGAGTCATAAGACCGGAAAATACCTTCTTTTTCCTTTTCTTTTTTAATGTAATTTAATTTTTAATTTACAGAATAAAATAAACATTTTATAACCTAGTGTAATAAGAAATAATTGCACATAAAACTGCAAATCTTCTTTGCATAACTTGATAATTCTTTTAAAAAGATATGCAAATCATCATGCTTTTTTTTTCTAGTATAGGTTGGAACTGCTTTGCAGTTGACTGAGAGGTGAGTTCTTGGCAAACCTAGATTCACCCAGAATTTAATATATAATGTAATGTAATGATAATTATAGTTGACAACAATATAGCATGTTAAGTTTTGAAAAGTGCTTTATGTCCAATTTTTCTTACGATTTTCATGGTATCCCTATAAAGTAGGTGCTCTGTTATCCCTATTTTATGGATAAGTAAACTGAGGCTGAAAAGGAGAGCAAGTTATTTGCTTAAGAGAACACAGATTGTAAACTGCTTGAAGATAGCCATTGTTTCACTTTTTATATCCTTAACAACTAGCCTGGTACTTGGCACATTGGAGTTATTTGGTTTGTTTTGTTTTGAGAATTCATCAGTAAAGGAATCTCTTGCTGAGAAAATTCCTTTCACCTGCAAAGAACTATACCCACTACATTGCTTAGTAGAGTCTAAGAAAGTTTTCTGAAGATAAATCAACTATTTAAGCATTAAATAAAACTATTGTGTATCAAAAACAGAAATTGAACTCAGGTTTTTCTGACTTCAGAGTCACCTCTCTACTATCCAGAGTATCACGATACGTGCTTTTGATTGAATGATTTATTTATTCAAATATTCAAGGTATATTTTTCAACATAACCAATCCAGAAGTTATATTCATTATTCCTTTAAAGGTTTTCTTTTCTTTTTTTAAGTTTCTATTGGAGGAGAGGTGGTTGGGAGAGAAAATGGACTTTTGTTCAATGAAGAAATTAAATTTAGTTTAAAAAAAATCTGACATGATTCAAATCTAGATTTTCTTGGTTCCAAGTTCATCACTCTACCTAGGATGCTATAGTCAGTTTAAGTAATCAGTTTAATGCTGCAGTTCTGCAGATGTGGTCTAGAAATCCCAAGGGATCTGTTAGATTAAAACTATTTTCACAATAATACTGATTTTTAAAATTTTTAGTATGGTAAATATGAATGGATATAACTCATCTAAACAGGAATGTGCGTGTGTGTGGGGGAGTTTTTACCAATTTTTAAGAATGTAAGAGGTTCTGAAACCAATAATCTAAATAGCTGGTGTAATGGCACAATGAATCTCAGTATATATATATATATATATATATATATATATATATATATATATATATGTATAGATGGATTGTGGGGCTTAAATATATAGTTTTAAGTGTATATGCAAATATAAAATATTCAGATTAATGTCTTATAGTTTGGAATGGTTGTTTTTGAGGGGTGTGAGGGGAACAATTAACTGGATAGTCTGACATGTATGGACATGACCTCAATGCAATTGTTCCTTGTTTGATTAAGAAATCACTTGCTGCAGCTTATATACAGCTCGGGAGTCTCTGGCCTCTGCCTTCGTGTCTATGATAATAATTAGGCTCAGCAAGCACAACTTTGGAAAGGAGACTCTGCTAATTAGTTTTGCCCTTCGAGAATCTGGTAACTGTTGGTTGGTGGGTCCAATAACATCAACAATAGCCATCAAAATGCTCTTCAAGGAAAACAGAGAAATATAGTCTCCAGGCCAGAAGCACCCAAATGAAATTACTTCCATGTGACTTAAAGCCATTAGGAACTTGATAAACCTAGATTAGTGATGTCTGGTCCCTAAATCCTTAGCCAGAGAGATAGATAATTGGAATTAGACAATACTCAGTTCTTTGGTTGGGCCTCTGTTTCATAATATAATAAAACTTATCATCTGTAAGCTTGTCTGAGCTTTAGAAGGGAAAAAAAAGCCCAAGAACAATTTGATCTGTCCTGCCTCTGCAGACATTGATGCAGGTGGCTTAAAAACAAAGCATTTAATCAGGAAGGTTTTTTACTTAAACTACCTGATGATTCATCATCTAGTCCTTGCTTATTGTCAATTGTACCCCTCAGGGCTATTATTTATAGAATATTTAAAGAGCTTGGACTACATGTGCCACTGTCTTGAGTTCTATTGTATTGTAAATTATAGCTTCAATTTGTTTTTAGGTTCAGTAGGGATTGTCAGGACTCCAGTGACTCATCCATGGGTTGAGATGAATATTCCATAGCTGCTATACTGGAAAGCAGACTTGTCCTCATTAATTCATCAGTAATTCTAGAATGTTCCTAGACTGCAGATTATGAGCTTTGTCACTTTCCCCAATATACAACAAGAGGAAAGGAAAGAAGGGGAGAAAAATAAAGGAAAAGGAAAGAAGTTGGGGGGGGGGGTAAGCCCTTCCAACCTTCCTTGTTGCTTTTCTTGTCTGCTAAACAAAATCCATCGGATCAATGCTTTGAGGCAAACTGCACATGCTTACTTAAACAGAGATTTATCAAGTACCTATTGCATACCAGGAACTCTACCAGGCTCTGGGGACAAAAAGAATAAAAAGAAACAACTCTTAACTGAAAGGTTCTTACATTTCACCTATTAGGAGTCAACAGTAGATATATTTAGTAAATATGAGGCAAATTGAGAAAGGACAGAGCAATGAGGACCACAGAACAGTGGCAGATTCCTCTCAGGACTGAATGGATTATCAAAGACACAAGAGAGATGCTTCAATGAATATCAATTAAATGAGCTATAAGCCAGATCCGGCAGTGTGGGGTAGAAATTCAAAAACAAAATCAAGACTATCTTTTGCTCTTAAGAAGTTTAGAGTCTAACAGGGTTAGATTATTTATATGTGTATGTGTGCATGTATTTGTATATTTGTACATCTAACACATGCATTGCAAGTTACATATAGATAAACACCTATTTTATATACATATACCTAATTTATACATATGTACCTATTTTTCATATATACACCTATTTTATACATATAGACCCTATTTAATAACACACTTATTTTATACTAAACATCTATTTCATATAAAACACCTATTTTATGCCTATATACCTACATATATATATATATATATATATATATATATATATATATATGTATTTATGTAGGAAATATATGGGCAATCATTTACGAAACACGATTTAGCATGCTGAGGTTAACAAGAAAGGCAAGAACATAGTCCCTGATGTTACAAAATTCCTATTCAAATAAGAAAGACAATATATAAATATGCAAATAACCATACTATATGTAGTTCTAAATGTAGTGTATAGCTAGGTCTTGATTATTACAATTAAAACAAAAACCCTGGAGAGGTCTGATCATTCAAATTCACACTGCACATTTCCATCAGAATGGAGCCAATACCCATATTTTACATAGTTATAACTTTGAAGAGTGTGAATTTAATGAATGTGACCACTTCAGGGGATTTATCATTCATACTAATTGTGACCTAGTAGACTGTAAAATAGAAAGCAAATTCAGAAGATTGGAACTAGGATGGAGAAGGGGAGGGGGGTTAGATACTGGGAAAAACTTCTTGAGGAAGATTGAGTTTAAGCTGAGTTTTGAAAGAAGCCAGAGACAAAATAAATACAAAGTTTAGAGGGGAAAGTATTAGAATAAAGTTGTTCCTAAATTCTGACATGTAGAGATAAGAGAAGGAATAGAGTAGAGGGACTGAATTTAAGACTTCACGTATCTATGGAGTCCTGGGTAAGGAATCCCATTTGATTAGTGAAGCTCAGTACATTATTACTTAGAAGTCTTAGAAAATTGCTTAGATCTACAGAAGTCTTCATGACCTGTCCAGGGTTCCAGTGCTGGTCTTTTGCCAGGGGATGGAATTTGAACCCAGGCCTTTCTTGGTTTCAGAGCCTGCCTTTTTCAAAGCATCTCATTTGCCCTCAAAATGAGAACATACCAAGATTTATTGTAGTCACAATGCAATTTTTATCTGCGTAGGATTGATGATTCGTAGCATGCAGAGCTTCTGAGTTATTTTTCATGTTGAAGAATTTTCACTGTATGAGAGGTAAAGGAAGCAGGTAGGGAATCAGTGGTCCTTACTGTGAGACATGACATGGAATTTCTTTAAAATGTCATCTCGATGTGTTAGTCAATAAACATTTATTTATTAAGTGCTTACAATGTGCAGGTACTTTGTTTAAAAGTTGGAAATAAAAAGAAAGGTAAAAGTACCCATTCGCAAGGAACTCACAGTAAAGGGAGAGATAGCAACAATAACTATATACGTGTCAGCTATCTAGATAAAAAAAGTTGTAAATAGTCAGTAACGAGAAGGTACTAAAATTGAGGAAGGTAGATGATAGGGGTATGAACATGTACATGTATGCGTACATATGTGTGTATGTGTGTATGTAGAGAGAGAGAGTGACAGAGACAGAGAGGGGTAGCTGAGAATTGGAAGCCAGGACAATGTGAAACATAGTTGAGCCTATATATTGTAAAGTTTTTATAGGCTACTAGACTATTGTAAAATTACCATCTAAAAATTGCAATTCTGAAAAATACATCATTATTAATAGACACTTTGCAAATGCCATTTATATATCTATATAAACATAGACATATATGTGTGTGTGTGTGTGTGTGTGTGTTTAGAAAAGAAATGAACTATTTTGAGAAAGTGATATGTCCATGTCTCAAGATATCTTGAGAAGTGATATGTCCATAGGTTCAATATCAGAAAAGGAGTAACCACTAAACAAAGATTTTAGCAACATTTGGGTTCACAAACCACAGTATTGAGTTAAATACTTAGAATTTTACTCTAGGGTAAAAATTCTATGAAATAATATTAAGCCCTAGGGAGCTGGTGACAGGAAAGTGAGGTTGGAAGAAGTAGGTTATTAAATATTTCCCTAACTATATTTGGCTATATGTGCTTTCTTTGGGGCAACTAGAGGTTAGAGACCTGGGCCTGGAGTTGGAAAGAATGGTCTTTCTGAGTTTAAGTCTGGCCTAAGACATTTAATATGTTGTTTGATCTTGCGCAAGTCACTTTACCCTGTTTGCCTCAGTTTTCTGATCTATAAAATGAGCTGGAGAGGGAAATGGCACACCACTCCAATATCTTTGCCAAGAAAAGCCCCAAATGGGGTCATGAAGAGTCAGACATGACTAAAAAACTGAAACGTCCTAGGCACTCAAGAATACTAGAGAATCTTATCCTGAAATTAGCTAGGTGACATGGGCATAGACTCCAGGTTTGGATTCAGAAAGATCTGAGTTCAGAACTGACCTCAGACACTAACTAACTATGTGACACTGGGCAAGTCCCTTAACTCTGCCTCAGTTTACTTATATGTAAAATAATCTGGAGAAGGAAAAGGTTAATTCCATTATCATTGTTAAGAAAGGCTCAGATATGTCATGAAGAATGGGATACAACTGAATAAAGGTTCTTTTAGATTCTCACTAGAAATTATTTTTGTAGTGAGGCAATAGGCTATGAGTTTCTTTAGAGCAGGTCCTGGTTCTTGGGGTTTTTTTTTTTTAATTTTCTTTGTATTCCTAGTGCTTCGAACAATTTCTTTCATGTAATAGACAATAAATGCTTGTTGACTTACTGACCAATTTGAACTCCTTAGAAATGTTTTATCTATGTTCCAAAAGCCATTCATTTTTGAGAATGAATTGTATTTTATGCATAATTATATGCAGATGAACTCCTCAGCTCCTTGGCAGATTAAAACACTCAAGAGATTTCAATTCTTGGGTTACTTATAGATAATAAACCAGACCCGAAAATGTAGCTATTTGAGTTACCTCAATTTGAGACCTTAGAGAAATGCATTAATCTACGATTAAATCACATCATCTTTCAGGATGTTTAGCAAAGGTGAAATGTGTAATTAGACATTTTAAATTGCATGTCATCTGCACCCACAGTGTTGACATATGCTGTGGTTTTTTCCCCCCCTTGGTACAGTGCTGTGTAAGAATTCATTCAATATAACCAGAAGTCATTAGATCCACAAAAAGTAAGCTTGCCAGAAATTACAGCTTGAGCCTTAATTCAGATAGTTTTTGTGATGTATCCCCATACTCCTTTAATATGCAAATGACAAATTTTGTTCTCAAAAAAAAATGTCATTGGTCCCTAGACCTATTATAATTGCATCTTGTACATGTTTGTTTCTTTTTGGAGTTTTTTTTTTTTCCCTGAAAATCCTCCATTAAGTATCACCCGATTAACATACTGGAGACCTTCCTTTTGTTCTTTTTGCACCTCAGGGAGTCCTTGGACCACACAGATGATCCATCTGTTTCCTCTTTCCCACTCCAGAACTATCGAATCACTTTTTCCATCATGCCCTTTTCTTCTACAAGTCATTGTTGATAAAAAAAAAATGCTGCATGGTGTATATTTTTTAATATCTTAAAAAATGCTTTACTTTTAATTATTCTTAGAAGCAAGAACATATAGCAACACTAATGATCACACTCTATTCCCTTTCTCCTCAATTCTTATCCATCAATAATGCTTTCAATGATACACATAGTTATGGAGGGACCTTTTCAGATGAATAATATAATAAAGGCAACACATTTTTTCATACTTTTTTATTGGAATAATCTTACTTTATTGATGTGGTTTTCATTGGTATGACTTGAGGAATTTCTCAGGTTTCCCACAATTAGTGTAAGATAATTTATGGAATTGTTTAGGTTAGATACATGTACACACACACACACACACACACACACACACATATATATATTTCAAACACTAGTAACCAACATAAGTAAGGGCATATTTCTTGATGTAATTTTTCAACAGATTATTAACACTTCCCTAGTTCATTGTTGTATCTGTGAGAGCTTTTATGTTACAGCCTACATGTGAAAGATACTTATCTAAGGAAGGACTTCAGAGATGTACGTAGAAAGCATTCCATGTTTTGTGATGGTTAGATTTTAATTTTTTCCCCTAATCCAGTATGAATAACATTTTACATGCAGTCTGCTATTTCAATTACTTTCTAATATTCTTATAGAGCTCCTGTGGCCTCACTGGTGTGAGTGCTTCTAGTGACTGAAAATGAAAAACATTTATTCTGTCATAGT
This sequence comes from Macrotis lagotis, assembly GCF_037893015.1. Classification (NCBI taxonomy): domain Eukaryota; kingdom Metazoa; phylum Chordata; class Mammalia; order Peramelemorphia; family Peramelidae; genus Macrotis; species Macrotis lagotis. The sequence goes on from NC_133659.1 coordinate 293,693,076, forward strand.
CTTATCTTTATCCTCCCATAATTTGGCTATCAGAAGCCCTTAATAGTCTTCTAAATTGCAAAGAACTATCCATCATATGGGTTGTCTATCATTTTCTTCCTCCCTCTAATTATGACTAGCCCATCTTTTGTTTTCCAGTCACATAAAAATAGGATCACACCTTTTACTTTGTGATTGTACTACTTTTGATTATTTTCCTTAGCTTATTTGCCACTGCTATGTTTGTTATTGAAAACTGCTTTTCAAATATTTTCATTGAATGGGTTGATTTGTATGTGATCTTAGAAAATTAATTCTCTAACGTAAATGAAAATGTAGTAATTAATGATCTATACCTAGACAACGCAAACATTAAAGACTGGACATCTACTTGTAATGAAAATGCTGTCAAACTAGTGAAGGGATAGCAACCATTTATCAAGATTCTGCCTTCTATTTTTGGATATATTATCATCCCCTAGCATTGTGTGAAAAGGAGGTGATGATAGAAATTTTATTTTGGTGTGAACCACAGTTTTCAAGGGAGCTAATTAAAATCTTTATCTGAACCTTAACTAGAAGAAAACCTAGTGAATGTGTATGACAATTTTTTTCCCTTTGGGGTTTACTTTTCAATGTACAATTCATATTTTCCCCTTCTTGCTGACATCAAACACTGTAGATTTTATCAGGGAAAATACAATAAAGATATTAAGAAATTTTAATTATATACATCATGTATGATAAAGTGGGGGAAATCTCATTTCTGGTACCCTTACTGATAATTTGAGTGATTATCTTAAATATTGCCTAACATAATGTGTACTATATCAACACATCTACTGTGGAATATGTATTAACAGAGACTGTACAAAGGATGTACTTAAATAGGGAAAACAAATGTATGTGGTTCTATAGTAAATGTAAGGTAGCACTACACCAGTATGACATAAAAAGGAAACAATTATTTATGTTGGCACTATAAAACTCTAACTAGTCTTTTTAAAAAAATGTTTGCTTTTTTTTTTTAGTTTTTCTAATCAAACATTCATAGTGGTCAAGAAAAGAAAACCATAATAAGCTGACTTGTCTCTCATGGTTTATTAGCTCTTTATATTATAGTTCTTGAATTCCATCCTTCCCCCAAAAAAGATCCAACAATCTCAACCCATCATGTTTTGTTTCTTTCTGCACTAGAATATTTTGCTAGCAGATTGATCATATTTCCTGAAGCCTCTCATAAATCCAAGGTCAAACTTATAGTTTAAGCTAGAGACAGTTCTTTGACAGCAAATAAATGAGTTGATCGCTGTGGAATTGGGTTGTGAGAGAAGTCAGAGTTCATGCTTATGGACAGAATTTGACATTATTTCAAGAAATATGGCAAAAATAAATGCATGACTGTAGTAATCCAGTGTTTTTCTTTACATAGATACTTTTTATTGCTGTTTGTATTTTTTGTAGAGTCATAACATTAATGGCATACTTAAGAAATGAAGTTCCTCTACTGATTTTTTCTTCTTAATGGGATCATAAAACTGTTAATTATAATATATAGTAATTTTGAGATACCAAGAAGTTTGCTTGTTCACTATCATTTTATATATGGCATATTTTCCCTTGTCTACCAAATGCATTTCTTAAAAAGGCTATTACCTAGATGATAGAATAATTTTTAAAGTGCAGATTTGAAGGAGAAAAGGATGTTTTAATAAATTAGTAACTTCCCAAATCAAAAATGGGCTTAGTGCCTATGACTGGAGGTCATAGATGGATTTAGGGCAAATATTGCTTCCTAGATTTATAGTATACTGATTCCATAGGGTCATAGTATTAGAACAGAAAAGGCATATCAAATCAACTAGTCGAACCCCTTTGTTTTATAAATGGGGAGATGGAGGTCCATCGTAGTTCAGTGACTTTCCTGAGCTCAGACAGTACACAGAAAAAGATTATATTTGGATTCATACCCTCAAACTATAAAAACAATGACCTATCCATCATGTCACAATGCCTTTAGTAAATTTTGTGAGAATATAAGCAATCTGAAAGTAAAGACTAACAGTAGGTGGTTAATCAAGTGGTTTTGTAAAAGTTTTTCTTTATGATTTTAGTGATAAAATGAAATAAAATAATATTTGAAACTAATAAGTTTTGTTAATATCATGTTTATTTAAGTTTGTCCCCCAAGATTAATATTTAAAATAATAATAATAATGGTTAACATTTATATAGCACTTTGAGAGGTTACACTTATTATCACTTTATTCCCATTTTACAGTTGAGGAAATTGAGACAAATAGAAGTTGAGAATCTAAGTCTGGAATTGAACTCAGGTTTTTCCTAAGTCAAAACCTAGTGTTCTATTCACTAGACCATCTAGATTCCCCTCCTTTTTTATTATTCAATGGAAAAAGAGACCTTTTTCATTATTATTGTTTCAAGCCTGTTGTATATGCTAAAAATCTGAATTCTTTAAACATACTGTTATCAGATAAATGCAATCACACAATAGCATAAATCCTATGTGAACCCATACTTAGCATATGTGTGATTTTATATACACATACACATATGCCTACCTTACACATACATACATATGTTGATAATAAATACAAACTTGCATTTTCATTCACCTGCCCATTCAAAGATGTGTTTAGTACAATAAGTTCAATTAAAGATGTTGTGACTAATTGGAAAAGATGTTTTCCATGATTATACATATATAATCTATATTCAGTTGCTTACCATCCTAAGGAGGGAGGGAGAAAACTTAGAACACTTTTTTTAAATTTTTGTTAAAAAAATTGTGTTTGCATATAATTGGGAAAAAGTACATACATACATATGTGTGTGTGTGTGTGTGTATGTTTAATTGCAGGTGAGCCATTCAGTAGCTTGTGGGGTAGAGGGCTATAAGACCATTCAGAAAAGACTACCAGTTAAGTACATCTCAGATCTGTGGTGACTGAAAGCTATTGCACATAACTATATAATATTGACATTCTGTGACAGATGTCAAATAAAACTTCAAATTTCTAGTGATCCAAGCATCGAACTTCCTAGAACTACTGATGATTGACAGCCTCATCAGCAATCACTTCTGAAAGGTGAAAGAATAAATGAAGATAAAACTAAATCTATCTTTTCATTTCCCAAGGCAAGCACAACTGGTTGGATTTGGAGTCCCATTAAGCACAAATTGCTATCGGTATTTTATGTAACGTTATATTCTTAAATAAGATGAAACTAGCTACCAGCATTGATGGAGACTCAAGTATAAGTTTTCTTCAAGACATCAGTGAATAGGTTGAAAAATGTCAGGACTACATAGATTTACTTGGTACTCCATATATTTACTATATAGAACTAACTCTATGCTTTGTTCATATTAGGATATAAATAAATATATGTTAAATGAGAGTCAAATGGACTTCTCGTTCATGTTTCTAATTGTTTAGAAGGTCTGGGCTCATGGCTACCTCTTTGACTTCGGGAAATTCCTTTAACCAAATTGGCTCTTAGTTTCTTCTTTAAAAAGCAAGGATTAGGGGCAGCTAGGTGGCGCAGGGAATAGAGCGCCAGCCTTGGATTCAGGAGTACCTGGGTTCAAATCTGACCTCAGACACTTATTAATTACCTACCCTGTGGCCTTGGGCAAGCCATTTAACCTCATTTGCCTTGCAAAAACCTAAAAAAAGCAAGGATTACCCTTCTATTCTCAGAGAATAATTCAACTCAGTTTAACAGTTTGAGGTGACCTCAGTGACATTCTAATCCAACCCTATACAAAAGGAATTATTTCCACTGTAGTTTACCGAGAATTGATTATTTTTAATCTCTGGTTGAAGATTTTTAAGGATGTATCTTATTGTTAATATCTTTTTTTATGTCAAATTTAATTTGGTCTCTTTGCAACTTTTACCCTTTGCTCCTACTTCTTCTTTCTAGGATCATACAGAATAAATCAAATTCCTCATTCTTCCAACAGTCATTCAAATTCTTTAGGATAACTGTCATGTTATCCTTTACACTTCTGTTCTCCAAAATAAGCATATCTGTTTCATATAAGTAAGTCTGATATGGTTTGAATCAAAGCCATTCACTATCCCTATTACCTTCTTCTGGATACTTCCCATCTTACCATTGACCTCTTTAAGCTACATCACCCAAGCGTGTTTGAAATGATGTCTGACTAATAATTAGGAACATATACTATCACATCCCTATCCCTGGAAGTTATGCCTCCCCAAACCAAGCAAGATGTCAGTAGCTTATCTGACTGCCTCATCAGACTACTGACATATTGATCCTATGACCAATGAGTTCACTTGCACCTTGAGTTCTAGTATCCAGTGATACTTCTCCATCCAGGATATTCTGTCTGTTCAGAAAAAGACTTTTGTAAATACTCTTGTCATCTCTCATGTTAGTCTGGCATGCCTTGTTCCAAACTACAATTGGTCCATCATTCAAAGCACAACTGAAAACTCATTTTGGCCTTAAAGCCTTTTCCAACTAGGAAAAAAAGATATTAGTCCAAGATCTATGATTTATGGGTAAAAGTACAATGGAGTGAACACAGTAATCTTTGAGTATGCCCTCTGGTTATTGCAGTAGAGGATTGAGAAGCCTTCTCTAGAAAATGGTCTTTTGTGAAAACTGAACAAGAATTGAGAATAGATAGGTAAATACTTTTGGATTTGACATATGGGAAGGAAGTAACTGATGTCTTTTGTTCATAAGGTATATTGGCTTAAAAATAGATAGAGAAGTTAGAATACCCGAAAGATATTTTTGGGTTTTTTTTCTTTTTTGTGTGATAAAATGCAATTGATTTCCATGAAATTTGTACAGTGAATTTTGTTAGACTTAGCTGAGAGTATAAACTTTCCAAGCAGATCCAAACTATCATACTCTGAAATTTAGCCTGTTGAAACAGAGATGACCTGCTTCTTTGACTGTGTATATCTATATCTCTATCAACATTAATATGTGATCTATATGTCTATGTAGTATATAACATATAAAGTATGTATATAAATATATATATGAATATATATAAATTTATACTTACTTTTCCCCAAAAATTGTGATTTCAATGGTATGGGATCTTTCAATATTGAAACCCTCTTTTCAAATGTAGATTCTTTTTTTTTTCCTTTTATATTTAATAGTCATCAAAGTTTTCCTCAGATGTCTAGATGAATGAAAGGTCTTATGAACATATAGCTTGTGCTTGTAATACTAGTGATGGTAATAGCTTGAACTTAAATTTTCCTGATAATCACAACCAGCTCTAGAATCACTCTGCTACTTTAGCATTCATAAAAAGACTAATGAAGGCAAATTTATTTATTTATTTATTTTTTATTTATCCCACAAATAAATGTCATAGAAGACATAAAAGAAATGCAATTCAGTAATACATCCTTGTATTAACTTGAAAAAAATCTCACAACCTCATAGCCTGCACATGAATCTGTAGTCTAATAAGTTTGGAAATTACTTCCAAATTATAGCTCTATGAAGCCTGGAGAATATGTTACAGAGAGAGAGGTGGCCTTGAAATTATGAAGAGTTGGATTCCAATCCATGTTTTGGCAAACAATGGTTATGTGACCCTGAACAAGTCATTCGTTTAGTGCTCTAGGGAGCTTTCTAAGTTTTGGAGACTATCCGGCCATTACATCTCAAGGTACTGAGATTAAGGACCCTGATAGCACAGGACTTAAGTAGAAACAACTGAATTTAGCATGACATTGGCCAAATAAGTTTACAAAGCTACCAGAAGGAATACTTATTATATCCAAGGTAAGTCTTTACCCTCTTGTCCTTTTCTGTCTATTTAGCAGAGCTCAATTGTGTCCTGGGCTCTCTGTCTCATTCCCACCCCACCTGCCCCCCCAACTGAATTTCTTTTAAAAATTGATTTGAGGAAAGATTTCATAGAGAATTTCCCAACAGTATTTTATGAAACTTACCCTGTATTTGAAAAATCATTCACTGTAGTCCTGGGTTTGTCCATCTGTTTCTTCCTTCAGCAAATCTCTCATCTGACAAATTCTTGAGAGGTCCTTTATAAGCCTTTTAAAGGGCTTGCCTAATTTCATGTTTTACTCTGACTAGATATCTCAAAAGTTGTTGAAATTTTCACCCTGTCTTATTTGCAATGAACTATTCTAGGATCAGAGATAGAAAGATTGATAAGCTATATGTGTGTGTGTGTGTGTGCGCATGCATGTATCTGTGTATAGACTTATAAGTATTTGTATATGCATGCATATATGTGTGCTTGTATACAATTCCTGTGCATGTGTGTATTTATATACATAGACCTATGTATATAAAAATATAAACACACACACACATATATATATGTATATATATATATATATATATATATATATATATACATACATACAGAAGCAAATCTAATGCAATTCAGAGACAGTTTCTATTGCACAATGGATAGAACACTGACTGTTAGGAGGACCTGAGTTCAAATTCAGCCTCAGACATTTGACACTAACTAGCTGTGTGACCTTGGGCAAGTCACTTAACCCTGATTGCCTCACATCCAGGGCCATCTCTAGTCATCCAGATCCATATCTGGTCACTGCACCTAGATGGCTCTGGAGGAGAAAGTGAGACTGGTGACTTAGCACAGCTCCACCTCACTGAAATCCATTTGCTTGTCATGGCACCTCAATGATGTCATGGTCTTCTTTAAGAACTAAGGATAAACATCTTCATTGTATGCCATGTGAATACATACATGTATAAAGATATATATGTGGATACACATTTTGCTCTTTATGTCTAATGTGTAATACAAAAAGATAAACTTCTTTTATACCTTTTGTTTTTTTTCCTAATCTCCTTCCAGAAAGCCATCCCTTTTAATTAGCGATATTATTTAGATAAGAAAAAAGTGGGGGAAGGGGGGGTAAATCATCAAAAATAATCAGTGCATTACCAAAAAACCCTCACATTATCCAAATTTCCCAAAATTAAGAAATCCTCATTTCTGTAAAAGAATAGCTACAGGGACCTGCTTCTCCTTTCTTTCCTCTTATTTTATTTGAAGCCAACTTGTTCTTTATAATTTTATATGATTCATTTTGTATTTTATGGCTGTTGTTTTTTCAATTTCCATTGTTGCAATCATTGTGCATATTTTCTTGGCCTTGCTCATGGAAGTGACAGATTTTTACAGCTTTTAACTAAAGTGACAAATATTTTAACTTGCTTTTTTAAAAAATGTATATGTTAATGCCATAAATTCTATTAAGACTCTGCAAAGTCATTTTCTAAACCTATAGAGGAGGGAAAAACCTAAGTATAAAGGATAGTTATGTGACATAAAAATGTTTATGTTCATAATGTAATGAAGATTTGGCTATCTTCAGTCAATGAAAAAAAACAGAAAATGGGGCAAACTTGCGAAGAGTAATGCAAAGTATTAATTCACCTGGCAAGAATATTCTTTTTCCTTCTGAATAAATATGTAGAAGTTTCATATGTCTTGTAATTTTCATTTTGTAAACAATGGTGTTGGAATCCTTTAGCATATTAAATATTTTTTTGAAATAACAAATACACTAAGATGAATGGTAATAAGAGAACTCAGGCTCATACACATGTGAGTTTTCTAGTGTTATTGAATATTCTTTAACCTTTTATGGCTTATTCTGTCAGCATATCCTATAAAATTCATTGCCATCTGGCAATTCTGCTATGATAATAGTGGGGGGAGCAGCCATATTGTTAGACTGAGATTTCTTAATATTGATATCAATCCACACCTTTGAAAACCTGAGAAGTAACCCATCACATTTCCACTCATCATCCAATAAAGATGGTCAAAGTTAGGTCTTAGGACATGCCATCAGATTTCCAGAGCTAGTTTCAAAGACTTTCTTCCAATGCAGATTCAGTTATACTAAATTTAGGCAATTAGAATTGCTGTTTCAAGACACCATACATAGACATAGAAAGAACTTAGTGAGAAAGTGAGATAACAGCTGCAGTTGCTTTGAAGATTTTTAGAAGGGTAAGAGTATTTGAATGTTAGTCCTTGATCAGCTATGCTGCATGAAATGATTCCATTTCTATGAAATGTGCTTCTAAACATTTCAAACCAGAGGCAGCATACAAAGGAGAGCAATTCATGATTCTAGAAGCAAAAACAAAACCTTGTTTAGGGAAGGATAACAGGCTAAAAAAAGAATTCAAATATTATATGAATTTCAAATAGATACAAGTTTCTTAGGGACCATGTCACTATTTTACCTTAACTAGATTAAGAAAATGTTCATTACCTTATTGGAAATTTCCAATTCAAAGTTAAGATTTCTAGATTCTTTGAGAGTTGCATAGGACCAAAAGAAAGTAGAATAGGAGATGATAAAAAAGTAATAAATTATTAGTCATTTGGTTTTTATATCTCATTACATCTACAGTGCTTGGCACAATTCTGGCACATAGTAAACATTTAAGAAAAGATTTTTTTGATTTAGTGAAATTCAGCATTGCTCAAATATCTTCACTTTGTCTATTTGCAGATTGATTTTTTATCTTTCAGTCTTTAGATTGTAAATTCTTACCTGTTTCAGTACCTGACTAATAAATTCCTGCACCTAAAAGAGACTTAAAAAGTCGTTTTATATAAAACTTCAATTTGAAATTTGAAAAAAAAACTTTCTAATCACTTCTCATTGTTCATATACATTTTATGATGTGGTAGTATGGTAGGTGATAGTTGTTGAATAAATGGATTTTAGAATATGAAAAATATCAAATAACTCTAATCTCAGTTTCCCGGTTATTTAGTGAATAATTTTTCACTTTTTTTGGGAACACGTACTTTTCACAGTAAAGCCATAAAACTCATTCAGAGCCCTCAGGCAGCTAGATTATATAGTGAAAAAAGTGGAGTCTGAAGACCTGAGTTCAAATGCTTCATATAGTGGTTGTATAACTCTCTGCAAATTCCTTAATATCTCTCTCTGCCTTATTTTGTGTATCTGTAAAAAGGGATTAATGAAATTACCTACATTACAAGGTTGTTATAAGAATTAAGAAAGAGATAATATACGTATCCCACTTTTCCAACATTATATTTACATTCATATATATATATATATGTATACATATGTTGTAAATGCTTATTATTAACATTTTCACATCTAGTTTTGTTGGTGTTCAGTCATTTTTCAATCATGTCTGATCCTTCATGACCCCATTTGGGATGTTCTTGGCAAAGAAGATAGAGTGATTTGTCATTTCCATCTCCAGTTCATTTTACAGATATATCCTGAGACAAACAGGGTTAGCAGATTTGCCAATGGTCACACATCTACTAAGTATCTAAGGTCAGATTTGAACTCATGAAAATGAGTATTCCTGACTCAAAACCTGATTTTTTACCCAATGTTCTACCATGCTACCTTTTAACCATATTGATTGGTTTAAATTTTAACACATCTTTGTCATTGTTATACTACAGAACAAATAGGAATTAAGTTAGACAATACAAGCTGACTCATTAATGTTAGCACACCCTAAATCTAGCTGCCTTTTTGTTATCCTATTCTTTTTTTTTTTGAAAAATGAAAAGATCAGCTAAATTCTATTTAAGGAGAATTGACTTTTTGAGTCATTCTCAAGTTTTATCCAGTTCAAGAGTCTATCTCTAAGAGTAGATGCATTTGGAGACCTTTTATTTATCTCACCATTTTTAAAGCTACTTATATTGTCATGACTACCACTTCTTGGGGTTAACACATTCATTATATGTTGATAATCTTTTATAAAGTAAGATATCCTTTTATTTGTTCTATTTTTTTCTTCAGAAAATGTTTAACATTTCAGGATTCCATGAACAAATCCTTATTTGCCCTAAGTATAATCTTAATGAAGTTACAAATGTTTTTAATCATCTTCCCTACTTTCTTTTTGTCTTTTCAGAATGTGTCTATATTATTTTTATACTACTTCAATTTCCCTGATTTTAAATATAATCTGTAAGATAGAAATCTATATTTGATCCCTGAAAAGGTCAGCAATTTTTGTTAATAAACAATCTCATATTTACTTAGCACTTTCCCATTTAAACATGATCTGCTCACAACACCACTTTATTATCTTGCCAAATGAAGTCACAAAGACTTAAACACGACTGAAAACAGCTCAACAACAGTAAAGCTTGCAATTACCTTGTGAAGGAGACAATGCAAGTATTTTGCTCTCCAATTTACAGATGAGAAAAATGAGATTTAGTCAAGTATAGTAACTTGCTAAGGATTATGCAATAGTTATGTCAGAGGTTAAATTTGAACCCAGGACTCAGTAAACATTTAAGTGTTGCTATGTATCAGGTGCTAGTGATTCAAAAAGAAGCAACATCTCTGTCCTCAAGGAGCTTGCAATCTCATTGGAGAAACAATAAACAAATAAATATGTAAAAAAAATGAAAACTACAGGATAAATATGTAAGAGGGGATGGATTTGGGATTCCTAAAGAATATAGGATTTTAATTGCAAAATAAAGGAATTCAGGAAATGGAATTTGTGGAATAGCAAAGAGATTAATGTCACCTCAAGAATATGTGGCAGGAAATAATGCTTAGAAAGACTGGAAAGGTAAAAGAGGACTAGAGTAGGTTATAGAGGGCTTCTAATGCCAAAGAGATTTTTGTAGCTGATCCGGAAAGGAATAGGAAGCCATGAGGAGGGAAGTGATTTGGTCAGAACTGCCGTGCCTCTTCTGGTTTTCACTCTAGTGCTCTTCATACAAATATGTGCTAATAACTAACCCTTCCAAGTTGGGAGACTGAGAAGTATAGACACAAATTTTGAATCCAGTAGATAAAAGTTCTATAATCTGATTGATTTAGTTGGTACTTTCATTTTTATTTCCCATGAATTACTGTCACTGGAAAACTCACTGCATCTGACTTGGTGATGTGTTTAATAACAACAAGATTTATGATGTACCATTGATGGGGCATTTGGTACGTTAAGCCCCCTCCAAAGTTAACCGTAGGTCTTTACTCCCCCACAAAAAAGATAAAGAAAGAGGAAAGTATCATATATACAAAAATATTTAGAGGAACTCTTTTTAAAGTGTCAAGAAATTTGCTACTAAGGGGATGCCCATGCTTGAATATGATATATGAATTTAATGGAATACTATTGTACCATAAGAAATTAGACAAGAGATGCAAATAACTTTGACGGACTTAAGAATTCTGACCAAAGCAATTACAAACCATGATGCTAGAGGACCAACAATGACTCATGATAGATTTTGCTGTAGATATTATGGACTGAGACATATGTTGTTTAACCAATACATGGCCGATATATGATTTTCTTTTTCTTGACTATGCATTTGTCATAAGAGTTTTGAGAGAGAGAGAAACAATAAATCCTGGCTAATAAATAAATAATTGGGAAAAAGTGATTTAAAAAAATTAGCTATATTGGTCCTGAGATGATAAATACACAGTCTAGCATTGGATTCGTATTCAAAGTCTTTCTATCTGATAGAATCTGCTGGAATTTTTGTTCTGTTTACCTAACCAACAGAGAATTTGGGGTCATTTCCATGCCACACTCAGACATATATCAGAGCAGAACTTTAGTTAAAGAAATCAATTTCCTTCTTGGAAAACTGGTTTGAACTGAATGCATAACTGGCTCTTCATCAATAATATCATCTTTGTAAATGCAGAGCAAATATGTTATTTTTCTAGGCCTATTCTGAATAAAGTCTTCAAAAAAACTCAAATTCTATTTAAAGCTAGAAGGAATTATGAGGCCAATCCATCAGAATTCAGGAGCAACAATTATTTAAATGTACCAAATAGTGTCATCTGTCTTTTCAATTTCTACATCTCCCTAGTGAAGAAAATGTGTAACTTCTCTCAACAATTTGTTCCTCTCTTTGACTTTCAGTTGGAAAAAACTTTCCTTTTTGTAGTAATCTAATCTGGCTTTCTTTTACTAATTTTAATGTTTATGTAACTGGATTAAGAATGATTGTTAACAGAGAAAATGAGTGGGTTGTCTACAATAGCTTTGCTCTTCACACCTGTAGTTAATATAATAACCAGATGGGGGGAAAAAAGCCATGATTCCCATTGGAAAGGATGTTATAGGTTACAGAAATAATATCTGAAGACTTAACCCATAAAAGAGAGATAGCTGGTGATTCTCATACTAAAATGGCATGCTTTGAAATAGATTTTCTCTAATGAATATTAAAAAAGAAACTGTTCATAAGACCTTTAATATAAAAAAGAGGAATTGTCCAAATATGGTTATTATAAAGCTAACAAAACATCTTACCCATTCTACCTATCCCAAAGATCTGTTTTGATAAAAATAAAATGTCAGAACTCTTTGAAGAAGTGAATATCACTTTCAAACTTGAGAGTCACAATATAATAATATCCCATTGGTTTGGGATTTTCATCTTTAGCTTATGTGATTCAAATACTTAAAAGTTAATTAAGTTCTTTGTGTTCCTGTTTGTACACCTTTAAAAGAGGAAAAATCACAATTTATATCTCTTATTCAAAATATTTCTTTTGAACCAAAGATTTTTATCATTTTTATGTCATGGTAACTTATGGGAGTCTAATAAGATCTATGAATCTCTGCTCGGAATAAGAGTTAAAAGCATACAATATACAAGATTATCAATTTTTTATTAAACTTCAGTAATTTAAATAATATTTGTTATATAAATTCGGTTAAATTTGCTTGTGAATCATATCTCTCCCAAACTAAAAATTCTTAAAGAAGACTTCATTATTTACTTTGTCAGACATCCAACATCCTTTTTCCTTGAAGGCCATGTCTTTAGTCATTGTTTGGTCCGTATTTGTGGACTGACTTCTTGAAAAATGAAGGGGGGAAAATACTTTGTGTTTTTTGCCTTGACAAAAAACAAATCCATATTTTTCTAAAGTAACAACTATTTAGATCAGGAAGGCCAAAGTTAATGCCAGTAGAGCTCTTAATTGGAAGGTTCAACCACACTGAAAGACTTTGCGTATGGTAATAGCAGCAGACTGTATCTGCTTTAAGAACAGACTAACTAAATATGGAGAGACTTAATACTAAGAAACTGAATCTTAGGTGAGAAATTCCTTGGTTTGTGCTATCTCTAAAACAATAAGGAAAAAATGGAATTTATATTTATGACCCTTCCATGCTTTTTCCTTTAAGAATGACAGGTTGGTAGGAAAGGGGACAGGGCGTGCTAAAATTCCTAAGTTTTAGACTTTCTGTAAATGCTAACCTAATCAGTGGTTGGATGTGAGGTGACCCAGTGACCCAGGAGTTGAAATAATTTGGGACAAAATGAATCATATCAATATTAATATTCTTAATGGGCCATACTTTGGCTCTGCCACATATAATTTGTGACCTTGGTCAAACCCTCTATTTCTATGGTCTTCTGTTTTTTGTGTTTTTTTTTCCTGTAAAAATGAAAGAATAATATTTATAATATTATAATATTTAGCATCTGCAAAGCGCTTTACATTAATTTATGTCATTTGATCCTCACAAAATTCTTTTTTAGTTGGATACTGTTATTCCAATTTTATAGAGGTAGAAGCTGAGATTTACAGAAATTAGTTGTTTTGCCAGAGTCACACAGCTAGTACTGGAGGCAGGATGTGAATTAAGGTCTTCCTAGCTCTAAATTCTACTATTTATATTTAAGAATTAAATCTATAACTCAAATCAGGAAGTAATCATAGAGATTATCTAGCCTGGCACTCTTGTCAACAGATAGAGAAACAAAGGAACACGATAGAATTGTATTACCAAAGGTCCATTTCCTTATACAACAGATATACCAAAACTTTCATAATAATGATGTTTATAGTTGATCAAAACATTTCCAAAATTATATAGGAGTAAAAGGAATATGAATCTTTAGAATATTTCAAGGTGGAAATTATTTGCCTATCACCATACCATCAGAGGGCAAAGGGTGGATCAGTGGTTAGAACATGGAGCCTGAAGTGAAGAAGACTTATATTCCTGAGTTCAAATACAATCTCAGATGCTGAGTAGCTGTTTGATCCTGGGCAAATTATATAACCCTGTTTGCATCAGTTTCCTCATCTGGAAAAGGAAATAGCAAATTGATATCTCTGCCAGGACAACACAAAAATGGAGTTATGGAGAGTCAGATACAATTAAAAAATGACAAGCAGCAGAAGCGTCCCATCACTGCTATAAGAAGGTTTCTACCTGTCCCTTGTCTTCTTCCTTTTAGAAGATATATGTCAAACATTTCTGCACATTCATTGTGTCAGAGAAGCCTAAATAAAAACATATTGACAAACTAAGTCACATAGCTATTTGTTTCTGCTGGGGGGGGGTAGTCAGCTTAGTCTTGCTATCTGAACAGACATATGACTCAGACATTCAGGAGTGAGATATTTTTCTCTTCAACATCTTTTTTGCTATGTATTTATATAAATGTCTCCTTTTTGTGCCATGCTTTTCCCTTGTGTAAAATAATATAAATGTGAAATTTGTCATTTTGTTTTAGCCCATTATTAGATTTGGAAGTAAAATATTATTTTGTTAACAGAATTATTAAAATCAAATTTCAGTGAAGTCATAATTAAGCTACTTAAACCAAATTAGTTCAATTTAACAACCATTTATTAAATGCCTACTGTGTATTAGACACTCTATTGGTATGAGGGGAACAAAAATTACATGAGTGATTGACCTCGAGATTTTTACATTTTCCTGACAGAAAACAGTAGGGATGATAAAAGATAAAATATGTACAAAGTAAATGAAATGAAATTTCGCTGAATGAGGGGTGGAGGGTACAACTAGTGGGGGGTGGATCAGTAAAGGTCTGATTTGTAATGAATCTTAAATGCTTTCTCAAAGGCCTTTTTTTGCCAGCTGCAGCATTTATAGAATATTCAATATGCATCTAAAATAGTACATATGATTTTGATGTGGCTATTAAAATGGAAAGAAATTAGCTTTCGAATGTGTAATTATTGTTATTTTACATAATTATTAATTTATAGAGATTAGTGTCTAGCATTTTATTTATTGAACTTCTGTGATGAATCTGATCCACAATGAATTGTTTAAATATGAAAGCATCCATAATCTCTGATTACAGGACAGATTTGGGGGGGTGGTCTTCAGCTTTATTTTCTTCCTGTTGTCCTTATCCACTTTTCAACACCCCCCCTCCCAAAACCTATGTGTTTACTTCCTTCTCTCTCTCTCTCTCTCTCTCTCTCTCTCTCTCTCTCTCTCTCTCTCTCTCTCTCTCTCTCTCTCTCTCTCCCTCTCTCTCCCCTGAAAATGATGCCTCTGTTAGTAATGTGCTATAGAAGATGCCAGAATTAGAAAGAAGGTTGGTCTAGGAGAACTTCATGATATCTTCCATCTCTAACATTCTCAGCATCACTGAAGAAGCTACACATGCCACATTACCTTGGAAAGCCTTGGTTACATGGAAGTGGGATCTGGGCAGGATTTTTGGAATAATAGTCACTGTCAAAGTCCGTAAGGAGAAAGAAAATTACAATAGATGGGAAGCTCATCATGAAAGAAGTCAGGAAGGAAGAATGAGCACAATGGGTGAGGAAAATGGGAAGACTTAGAAGTCGTATAGGATCAGGGATTTGTCTTGAGGAGTATTGGGAAGCCTGAATTGATAGATCAAGCCATTGTTCAATCAATGAGCATTTATTTTCCATGTCCTATGCAAGATGTTCTGGCGATGTAAATATAAATAGAAATAATGAAACAAAACATACTAGCAAGGACCTTACATTCTGTGTGGCTGGGGAGAAAGGTATATGAGTAAATACATGTATCAGGTGGATAATATAGAAAGAACAAATAGAAGAAGAATAAACACAAATAGAAAAAATGTTGTTAACTACAACATAGTTGTATTTCTATTAGTTTGAAAGGGAGAACACAAGCAATGGATGGGGGAATAAGTAGATCAGGAAATGCACCATGTAGCAGATATTGCTTGAATTGGGTCAGGGCTTTGAACTCCAACTAGAGGGAATTAGGTATAACCATAAAGAATGTTCGAGGTTCTTTAAAAGGAATATCATAGTGGAATAGATCAAATGATACTGTTGTAAGTAGCCATTTTCATAATTTAAATGTGAAATGTCAAAGGCTGGATTCTAATATTCCACACCTTCCTTTTATTAGCTCCTTGACTTTGGACAAGTCATTTAAATTTTCCAGTTTCCACTTCACCATTTATACAATGAAAGCATCAGAATAGATGGTCTCTGATTTTCTTTCCATTTCCAAAATTTAAGTAAGCTATGACTGTAACAAGCATTTGAAGCCTTTGTTCACCCTACCAGGACTTTTCAATGATGAGTAATATCATTTATTAATATATAATTATATAAAATTATTATATGGTTATCAATATCCTCATTTTACAATTATATCATTATAATTCTTACTATTTTTATTATTTTTGTTGTTAAATTGAAACTGGTTTTCTCCATATCCTATCTAGGTTAAAAGTACAGTAGCAATTCATGGCCTGAATGCTGATTCTGATCGGCATGGGAACTTTATTGTTTTTTGACTGGATCTGTTCTTCTTACTTGGGAATTCTGCTGCCCCCTCCCCTGGTGGGGATTCGCTAAATTGATGCCACATTCAATGAAGACAGTCAGTTTTAATGCTACTGTAATTCAGAATTCCTGAACTCTAAAGATTTAATAGACTCAGAATCCCCCACAGCAGTGGCTATAGAATGTGCCACCATATGCAATGTTAAAACTGTTTCTCCTTCTTGTTCTTGTTCTTCAATATCTCCTTGAAATCATTTTCCTTTTTCTTCTTTTTTCTTTGCTTCCTTCTCTTCTTCCTCCCTTTTTCTTCCTCCACTTCTTACTGATCCCTCCTTTCTCCTCTCCTTTCATCCTTTCCCTTCCTTTTCTTCCTCCCCCCCCCCCCTTATTCCCTTCCATTCTTCTATCACCATTTCCCATTTATAATGTACTTTAAGAGTTAATGAGGTGGGGGGGGCACTGCTAGGTGGCGTAGTGGATAAAGCACTGGCCTTGGAGTCAGGAGTACCTGGGTTCAAATCCTGTCTCAGACACTTAATAATTACCTAGCTGTATGGCCTCGGGCAAGCCACTTAACTCCATTTGCCTTGCAAAAACCAAAAAAAAAAAGTTAATGAGGTTCTTGATGGAGAAAATGAAGAGCTGAACCAAAAACCTGAAAGGCAAGCTTTCAATTTTACCTTTGCCATACTGACTGTGAAATACTGGCAAGTGAGTAACCCACAATGCCTTAGGCTTTTTTATTTTAAAATATTATTTAATTATTTAATTTTTATTTTATTATAATATATTATTTATAATATATATTTGAAAATAATAATTTACAGAGAAGCTACTACCTTATATTAATAGATGGAATTTCTCTTCCTTGGAGTTGCCTATGACATTGAAGTCAAAAGTCCAACCTCTATCCCTATTGAAGGATTTAAAAATTTTTTCCTCCCAGTAACACTTCAGGGGTAGAAGTGGGCAGCTAGGTGGCACAGTGGACAGAGCACAGGCCCTGGAGTCAGGAGGGCCTAAGTCCAAATCCAGCCTCAGACACTCAATAATTACCTAGTTGTGTGGCCTTGGGCAAGCCACTTTAATCCCATGAGCCTTGCAAAAACCTAAAAAAATAGAGTAGAAGTGATATATAGTGATAAAACTATATAATAAATGCCAAAATTGAAGTTCACTCAGCAAAATTACAGGCTTTGCTCTTAATTACAAGGCAAGTCTTTGTCAGTGATGAGACTTGAACCTAGACCTTCTGGTTTTAAGTCAAGGGAGTAAATCAAGGCTCTAGCAAGAACTAAAATTTCTCCTATGTGACAGGCAGGGATAAACTACCATTCTTTTCTTACACAGCTAACAATCACCCAACAAAATTTCTTTCACTAACTCTTGAGCTGACTAATGTTAAAATAAGGTTCTAGAATTCAGATAGAAAAAAAATAAACTTGAAAATCAATTTAGGAGGTTCTGAATATTAGTGTCATTATTTTATAGATGAGGAAACCAAAGTACCTAAAGATTAAGCCACTTTCCTAGGATCTTACAATGTCTAAGTTTTCTGAGGTAGAATTTGAACCAAGGCCTCCTGACTGTGGGCCAAATGTCTACATCATGTTGTTTTCTGCTCTATGATAACTTCTGGGGGTTAGTGTAGAAAGATTCAAATTTTCCCTTGATTATGAAAAGCAGAAGTTCCATATGCTTGCTTTTATATGAAAGTATCTTTTTAAAACCATTATTGTAACATTTTCAGCATTAGAGATAGTGTTCCATAGTAGAAGGCAAGATAGTGTAGTGATGTTTTGGTAAATATTTAACAACTGACTCCCACAAAAAAAAGAAGTATGGAGGATACTTTATCATTTTTTCTTGATGGAGGATACTTTATCATTTTCTTGAGTCTAAGTATTCAGCAACCTAATAACACAAGCTCTGATTTGTATCCCTGAGATATCAATGCTGAGATTGGGCATCTAAAAATTGCTTTTGAAAATCTGGTTGGAGTTTGCTCCAAGCACATCTCTGAGTATAGAAATCAGGAGACTTGGAGACAGAGACATGAATACAAGCTCTAACTCCATCTTTTCTTACTTAGTGTGTTTGAAACAAAAATCATTTTAACTACTCTGAGTCTGGTCCTTTTTTTATCCAAATAAGAATAATACTTGTAAAACTCATTTCAGAGAGAGATTTGCTTTAGAAATAAATTTTAGTTAGTTAAATATGGTACGTATTTGTTAGACTCATGTGAATATTAACATTCTTGAAAAATAAATAATATGAAATCAAATATTAAAGCAAGAATTATAAATAATGAACTCTAGATATGATTAAAGGCTCAGTTCTTGCTTTACCTAGTAAGTTATTTCTAGATTTGCAAACTTTATAATCCCCACTGATAAATAAAAATCAGGAGCCCTGTGTGACCTAAGAGAAATTACTTAGCCACTCTGAGCTTCTCTCTGTACTATTGAAGGACTTTTACTAAATGATTCCTGTGTTCACTTTCTACCATAATTATTTATACTTTCATCATATTATTTTACTGACTTAGAGCTAGAGGCATCCTTAAATATATGTCCATATCTCCCAGTTTACAGATAAGGAAACTGAGGTGCAGAGAGTTTAAGTCAGGTGCTTCGATTTTCAAAAACAGTAAACAATAGAACTATAATATGAAAGGTACTGAAAAAGATTCCAAAAATTTTAATTCATTAAAAAAGTAAAGTTAAATAAACTCACAGCTTTCCTATTTTACCTCAAGCTCCTCTAATCCTCATGATATCTTTCACTTTTTAAAAGAGCTTTGTAGACTCATTTCCAGTTGATATAAAAGTCTGCTATTATTGTTGGCTTAGATTCCCATCAGGCAACTTGAGTGAACATAGACTTTACTGATCCTTTTCTATAATTCTTGACTTTTAAAATGGACAGTAATTAGTCTTTCTTCTCAAAGTAATTAGCTGGTGTTTAGCGTGCAATGGGATCATTTATAAAATCAGCTACCTAGATCATAAACCACTATAATCTCTCTTTTCTTCTAATATCTTTGTGCCAGACATCCTTCCCAAATGAATACACTGCAAGGGGGACTGCTGAAGAGTATTGATAGAAGGAATTTTTTTCTTGCTGTACCAGTTTCTCATGCCTTGGTAAACCTAAAATCAAAAAATCAAAAACTGTAACAGCAAACAACCCTTTGAACTAAAACTATTTAATTAGTTTAAACCCTGCACTTTAGGGTTAGTTGTATCATCCAACTGACAATGATTTTTAAAATTCTATTTTTGTTAGTATATAATATTCATATAATTGAGCTCGAACATTCATTATTTATCAACTGGTCCATTTAGTAGATTAGGAAACTGAGGGTCCAAAAAGTTGTCAAAACCTATTTGCAGAATTTAGTAAAGTCCCTGCTTCTAAATCCAGTGGGTTTTTTTTGACATCTCATTATCTTATTGTTGTTTCTCATTACAATGTGAAGGTGATTGGGTTCTCGAAAGAATGGTAGATCCTAAAATTCTGGAGAATGGGAATGAATCTCTAAAGGTTGAAGTAGCTGTCCGTTTTGTTCTGTGTCCTCAAAGTGATTTTGTGTTGCACCTCCATTGGTAACAAAAACTGATTTCCAAGCCAACTTTAAAATTACAGGAAGCAAAGATTAGAATGATGAATTTGAGAATGAAGAAGTGACAGAGGTCCAGTTGTGATGCTATGCCATTAGTACGATCAGCACCAAAAGGTTTTGCGAATTTTGGGGAACATCTAAATTGATTTTAAAAGTCCCCTAGCTTAAGTTAGCATTTTTTAAAAAATTGTTAATAATCCAAAGCATTCCCTCCATCCCTTCCTTCCTTTTCCCCTACTTTTCTCCCTTCCTTTGTCTTGTGATAGATAGAACACTGATCCTGGAGTCAGAAAGACCAGTGTTCTAACCCCACCTCAGGTTCTTAATAACTATATGACTTTGAGTTAAAGTAGCTTAACCTCTATCTAAGAATTTTCAATTGCAAAATGAAGGTTAAAAAATAGTCCCTGCGTACCAGAGGTGTGTATATCAAATGAAATGATATTTTTGCAGTATTTAATATCATTTCTGATACAAAGTAGGCATTGAATAAATGCTTATGCAGATTCCTATTTGGTTTTAGCCCTCCTGCAGCTTACAACTCTTAGAGCTACCAGCCTCAACCTCCCCAACTTTAGGAACCACAGGCAGGCACTAGTCCATCTGCCAAATGAGTTATCAAATTATCGGGCAAAATGATTGATTACTTTAATGATTATTTTTTTTAACAATGTCCACTTCTAAATAGTTCACTGCTTTATACTCTTTCACATGGCTAGACTGTAAACCGACAAAATAACTTCAGAAGGGAATATAATTAGATATGAATCTTGTGTTAGTGTCATCAGATTGTGCATATGTTTTGATCATTAATTTTGCAACATTTAAAAGATTTCTTGAATCCAAGGATTTTTCCATTTTTGTAAAAACAATATGATCCCCCCCACTTGGTTTTAAAATATTTCTTTAGTGATAAAATGCCTTAATGTTTTCATCTGGTAATTTCTATAGTAATTAAACAGAAAATATTTCTTATTTGTTTCATTTAATGAGAATTAAGGGAAAAAATATGGAGTCTAAAGAAAATTTCCTGCCTAGGTAAATAGCTAGGCATTTGCTATTGACAAAAATAAAAATTAAAAAACAGGTTGATAAGTAACAGTAAGTTCATTTGATTTCTCAACAATTATAAAGACAGGGAAAAGCTGCCCAAAATCAAGGTATCCTAACATGGAGACTTGTTAACAAAACAAAATGGTAATTGCTTAGAGATAATTCCCTATTGCTATTAATCCCCCTGGGGTGCAATCTTTCACAAGGACTAGTTATTTGTCCTCTTTAGACCTGTGCCAGTGCATAGAAAGATATCAGAAGAATATGAAAAGGTTATTTTTGTTGGAAAGATTTATTCTTCGGGATTGTATATTTGTGTGAATATGATTCATACCTGTTAGCTCTTAGTCTGGAACACCTAACACAACCAGGACCTGAGTAGCCTGTAAATAATGAATGGACTCTCTAAATAACAGTGGTGTGTCTGTACAAGGAGTCAGTAGTGAAAACAAGTGGAGAGTAGCAAGCCAGTATTTCCATGGATTCTCTTTATCTTTCTGTCACTCTCCTTCTCTCTCAAGGGACAAAGAAAGAGGGAAAAAAAGAAGTTTGATTGACAGACGTTCTAGACCCATAGTGGAAGACCATTCATTTGGCGATCCAGTCCTCTCGTGAACTGACCCTGCTGCTGCCCACAAAAAAGGTATTTAAAACATGTTAGAACTGAGGTTGGTAATGGTTGTCCTAAAATTTTGGTGTTCCCTCCACATTCTGCATCTGCAAAATGCAAAAGGAAGCAGGATGCTTTTATGGAAGAAAAATGGAGATAGTCTATTTATTCTCCACATATGAATATGTCTTTGATAGTCAGGGATTTGTCAAATTACTTCAAGCACATCATTGAAGCCATTCCATTAATGGTTCCGAAGAGATGATTCATTTTACTGGCGAATTTTCTCATTGTGTAGGAAATGTTTGCTTTTTCTTGCTATTATTTTATGCTTTATCAGATGCCAGGTTCTTTTGCTTCATTATCTATAGATGATCTTGAGCAGTCTTGCATCATAAAAAAAAATCTGCTGTGGCATCTGCCTTTGTGTTTGAGTGTTCCCCTCTACAGATCATTCTTAGCTGGAATTGGTTATTATTATTTTATTTTGGTTTTTAGCTGAGACTTGATTTTGTCTTAACTATGGGGTCAAAATCGATAGTTATGCTACCCTGTATGCTTAAAGCAACATTAGAGGTACATAAATATGCATGCACACCCTCCCTTTCTACCCCCTTTCCCTCAGTGGGGAACAGTCAGGTTAGCATTGTACATACATATTTTGGATAAGCATGTTTACATATTAGTCAATTTTTACCATGAGGAATTAGGATTAAGGGAAAGAGATAAATAAGAGATAATTTTTATAAAGTGTTTATCAGATTCTCACACATATTTTTCTCTCATCTTGTCTTTCTCTTGATGCCTCTTTCCATCTGTTTGTAAACCTAAAAGGTAGCATCACTTGTCGGATAAGGATAGAGTACTGACCTCAGAATGAGGAAGATTTGGGTATAAATCTTACCTTTAACATTTACTGTTACTACTTATTTAACCAAAGAGCTAGAAGTTTGTTGTCATAAAATATGAACTATGAATTGATATATATTAATTATTTATGCATGGGCAGTTAGATGGTTCAATGGACAGAATGTCAGACCTGGAGTCAGGAAGACTTACCTTCCTAATCTGATCCTCAAACATTTACTAGCTGTGTGATACCAGGCAAGTTATTTAACCCTTTCTTGCCTCAATCTCCTTGATTGTAACATAAGTTTATGAGAAGAAAATACAAACTACTTCACTATCTTTCTTTGCCAAGTAAACCCCAAATGGATTCACAAAAAGTTGGACATCATTAAAACAACTGAATAGCAACAAAACCTTGGCCAAAGAAATCTCCTTCTAAACTTTAGTTTGCAGATTTGTAAAATAAGGGAATTTCCTTTTAATTCCATCTAAGATCTTATAGATATGAGCTGGGAGAGATCCTAGTCACATCTAGGGATTCTTAAAACCTTTGGAATGTCTTTACTGTTTCCCATGAAAGAGTTTGATGAAGTCTGTGAGACCCTCTCAGAGTCATGTTTTTTAAAAATTTGTAAAATAAAACACATATGAATAAGAAGAAAAAAATTAGGTTGAAATGGTTATCATTTTTAATGTTCATGGCTGCTAGATTAAAAACATTTAATCTAGTCCAGTCACCCTGTTTTATACATAAAGAAACTGAGACCCAAAGGAGCTCTTAATCTTGTCCCCAGATAGCAAGGATCAGAATGAAATTTGAACTTTCCAAAGTCTTCCCAGTTAATGAGTGTCAGTGTTGGAACAATCTAGAGATTCTAAATCTGTCAATTGTCCGATTTGAGTGTATTTGTGTGTGTGTGTGTGTGTGTGGGTGTGTGTGTGTGTTTAAAGGACCCAACCATTTTGGCAGCCAAAATCAGCTGAGCTTTAATTTTTTCAGAAAATAATTTCCATAATGATTATGTAGAATTATTGGGGTTTTCAATCATTTGATAATAAAGAGCTTCCCATCAGTTCTGACATTATTGAATGGAGTCATGCTTTCTGACATGCAGTCTTTGCAATATTTCTATTCTATTCCCTTCTATTTGAATGTCAAATGGGAAGAATTTCTTCCAGCTGCTTTCTTTCTATTTGGATCAGTCTCAGAAAGTTGGAATTAGAAATCAGGTGCAGGCATATATTTATGAAGGAATGACAAATGTGATAGCAAATAATTGGTCAGGGAGCAGTTGAAGATAAAGTATATTTTCACAAACAACCATATTCCCCAGGAAATTAAGCTGATCAGTCTGGATAATCTCCTTCATTCCCCTCATCATGAGACTATTTATGTGCTCTGATGCCAAAGGGGTACTTTGATCTGTGGAGCCAGTTCAATGTGACTCATGAGAATTAATATAGATTTTCCATATGAGCATTTAAACATGAGAAATTAATAAATGCTACAAATAAGGGCTCGATTGTTTTGCTAATTTTCAAGATTCATGAAAGCGATAGAGACAATTATAATAATGCAGATTAAACTTTAAAATGTGTCTTTTGTCCTTTTTTGATGAGCCAGTTGTTAAACATTTATAAGCACTCTTTGTTGTAGAGATTTATACATATATCAAAATTACAATCATAGATCTGGGAGAGCTAAGGGGGCCAGTGGTTAGAGCAAGTGGTTTGGAGTCAGGGAAATCTGAGTCCAAATCCTACATCAGACATTTACTAGCTATGTGGCCCTGGGTATGTCACTTGATTCTATTTGCCTCAGTTTCCTTATCTATAAATGAGCAGGAGAAGGAATTAGCAAACCACTCTGGTATCTTGAGCAAGGAAAAACCCAAATGGGTTCATGAAGAATTGGATCCAAATAAATAACAATCACATAAAAGCATAGATCTATAATGGGAATGTATTGAAGCTTAGGAAAGTTAACTCACTTTTCCCTAGGTCTCTAGGGACTGTGAGGAGTAGAACCCAGGTCCTAAAACTTCAGATTCATGTTCTTTTTCATGTTCCATATAATACTCAGGAGTTCAGTAGGGATCGGAAAAAGAATATAAAAAGTTTGGGGGCAGCTAGGTGGTGCAGTGGATAGAGCACCAGCCCTAGAGTCAGGAGGACCTGAGTTCAGGTCCAGCCTCAGACACTTAGTAATTGCCTAGCTGTGTAGCCTTGGCCAAACCTGCTCTACCATTTGCTCTTAATGTGACTTTGAAACCTAGGTCTACATTTCGTCATCTATAAAAATGAGGGGGTTACAAAGAGATCATTAAAAAAGGGGGAAAGACGTGTGTTCAAAAACATTTATAGCAGCTCTTTTTGTAGTGGTAAAAAAAATGGAATTTGAAGGGATGCCCATCATTTGGGGAACGGCTGAACAAAATGTGGTATGAGAGTGATGGCACACTCTTGTTCCATAAAAAACCATGAGCAACTGGTTTTCAGAAAAGTCTGGAAAGACTTGCATGAATTGATGCTAAATGAAGTGAGCAGAACCAGAAGAACAATGTATAGATTAACAGTAATACTGTATGATGATCAACTATGATGGTCTCTTCTCCTCTCAACAAATCAGTAATCAAGGACAATTCTAAAAGACTGGTGATGCAAAGTGCCATTCCATCCAGAGGAGAAAAACTGTGAAATCTGAATGCAGACAAAAACATACTTTGTTCACTTTTGAAAAATTCTTTCTCATGTGTCTTTCCTTTTATTTCTGATTCTTCTTTCAGAACATGACTAATATGGAAAAATATTAAATATGATTGTATATGTATAACTTAAATCAGAATACTCACTGTCATGGAGAGGGAGGAGAAAAAGAAGGGAGATTAAAAAATGTGGAATTTAAAATCTTAAAAAAAGATGAATGTTGAAAACTATCTTTGCATGTAATAGGAAAAAATAAAATAATATTTTTTAAAATGATTTAAGATTTTTAGATCCCATTCCCCTCTAAATCAATGATCTCATTTCTGTTGTTTCCCAAAACTTTGTTAAATACTTAACAGAAAATGAAAATTTCTTCTCCCAGGGTTTCCTATTTACATCCATTCATATATATGTACACATACACAAACATGTAATATGTATGCATAAACATGGAAATGTATACAGGCTATAAGCTTAGAGAATGATGTTTTTAGACCAAAGAAAATAGTTGTTATCTGCAGGTTATGATATGGCCAGTTTTAAATTAAAAATGCCTTTTTCAAGAGGCATATTGGACAATGACTTTTGAGCCATACAAAAACAGAATGCTATCACCTCTTGGGCACTGGGAAAGAGCCAACAGTAACTTTAGTTCAGCTAAGGCAAGTAAGGAGAAAGGTGGATGACCCATAAAATTAAATCTTGCTTCCTACATGGTGGATTCTGACAAGTCTAATAGTAGTTAAGAAAGTGAAAAGTGTTGCCGAGTTGAGACATTTTTTTAATAATGCAGGCTTACCTCATTCTAAGCCAAATTTCCAGAAAAGATAAATCTAAACCATAATTTGTTTCAAAGTCATTAGGCAGTATTTTCATTTAATGGAACCCTGTGGTGCATCCTTTTTTATAAAGCAAATAATTTTTTTAGAGTATGAATAATTATACTTGAATTATCTGATTCTTAAATTTGACTTTTTATTGTATTCAGCAACAGAAGTTTAGGAGTTTGAAATTCAGAATACAATGTTCAGGGGAAAATCTATGTAATTTAAGAGTTTCTTTTTGCTTGACTATGCCTGTGTTATGAGGGCATTTTTTTTAATAATTGCAAAGCAGTGGGCCAGCTAAGTGGTACAGTAGTTAGAATGTTGAACGTGATATAAAAAAGATATCTCTTCATGAATTCAAATCCAGCTTCAGACACTAGCTTTGTGACACTTGGCAAGCATTTAATACTGTTTGCCTCAGTTTCCTCATCTAAATAATGGAGAATAAAAAGATAAACTACTCCTGTATCTCTGCCAAGAAACTCCCAGATGGGGTTCCATAGTTGGACAGAACTGAAAATGACTGAATGACAACAAGAAAAAGAGGAGAGTTAGAAAGAAGAGAAAATAGATATTTATCCATTAAAAATGTATTTTATAAAGAAAGTTTGTCAGCTCTGAGGGCTAGACCTGCAAAATTCTTCTTAATATAGTTCATACCTGGAGGTTTTATGATTTCATCAACATTAGTTCTCTCTCAAACTCCTGATGGCACATCATTATTATTATTATGATTGAATAGAATGTTTTAATGAATTGCTCTGCTAAAACTATCTAATCCAGCAGGAGATTGTGGGAAAGAATTTTGAGGCTATGTAATTTGTTACTTGGTGGTGATGGTGATGGTTATTATTTCTCCTTTATTTCCTTTTTTTTCTTCTTTTGGTGGGCAATGGGGTTAAAGTGACTTACCCAAGGTCACACCAATTAAGAAGTATCAAGTGTCTGAGACTGGATTCGCACTCAGTTCATGTTGACTCCAGGACTAGTGTACTGCCTAGCCACTCCTATCCTTCATTTTCAGAGGACTAATGACTGTGAGTTGATTCTTGACTTGCTTATGAATTAATTTTTTTAATTTTTTAAAATTTTTTAGGTTTTTTCCAAGGCAATGGGGTTAAGTGGCTTGCCTAAGGCCACACAGCTTGATAATTATTAAGTGTCTGAGGTCAAATTTGAACTCAGGTCCTCCTGACTCCAGGGCTGGTGCTCTCTCCACTGTGCCACCTAGCTGCCCCATGAATTAGATTTAAGTGAGGCAGAGTTGCACAAAATCTTGAGCCTCACCCTCTCTTCTAGAATCATTGAAATCCAATGGTAAGACAAAAATCAATATGACTGCAATGACCCAGAATGAAGAGTGGCAAACATAGAAGAGGCTAGGGTGAAGGAGGAAATGGCATAGTGTAAAACTAAATGGTCTGTTCATAAGACATTTTAAATGTAGAATATTATATTTAGATTAGATTAGATTGTATTTTAAGATTTCTTAGACAAGAAAAACACCTGTAAGAATTTTTCATTTATAAATAAAATAATAGATATTATCAAAAGCAATACTTTTCATGAATGGAAAATACAAGCAGAAGACAGAAAGGAATTTAATGCAAGAGGAATTGTGTATATTAAAAGTTGTAACTAGAATCAGACTATTCACATGAGTGTAAATAAATTTCCCTGGCTAGAGTGGAGAGTTCAAGTTAGTTGTTTTGTTTTGTTTTTTTTAGAAAAATGAATGAAGTTTTGGTTGGTAGAAAGTTCTGGAAATGCTTGGTTTTAATTTGATTTAAGGGGCAATTGGGAACCACTGCAGCTTCTGGGAAGGAGAATAATTTGATCAAAATCACTTACTAAATCATTAGTACTTTTTCTGTATTTTCAGATAAATTGGTAGAGGAAAGGAAGAGCCTAAGAGGCCACTGCAGCAGCCAGAAAATAAGTTGATTAAATTCTTGACAAACTTCGTGTTTGTGGAGATCAGAGGAAGAGATTCATCTTGGAAATGATGGCAGGGGGAAAGCAATAAGACTTTTAGATTTGAGTCATGATGATGAAGAGATGGAAGCCAGATTTTCTAGGGATGAAAGAGGAAGTTACTAGTGACAAAAACTATGTAGTGAGTAAAAAGTTTACCTGTGAAAACAAACAAAAATAAGGGTATAACTTATAAGAGTAGTAATATTTCCCAGCTAAAACAATGCAAGTAAAACAATGACCTGACTCATGAAATTTTCTAAAGAGGTGGAAATTGTGTAAATCTCTGATCTCCTATATAAACCTATAATACTCAACCTGCCACTCTAATCTTCAAGGCATTTCTCTTGTGTCCTTTAGGTTTCAGTACTAGAACACAAATGGATATGGATGGCAACCTTTTCAATTCAAGTCAGCAAACATGTATTAAGTAATTACTCTTGGCAAGAAAATAATACTCGACACTGGAAATAACAAGAACCAAAGCAAACTCATTCCACCTGTCTGCAAGGGGAATATAATCTATCATAGAAAGGAGAGCATCCATTTCTATTAGTTTATCTTGTTCAGTCTAATTCTCTCAGGAATACAAGTGGCACGTTTGACAATGGTTAAATATTCTGTCCTAGAACCAATAAGACTAAGAAAACAAATACCAAGGCACTGGTTTTCCAGTTCATGTCTAGCTTTAATATCCCTTGCTAATAAGAGACCACATTATTTAAAGGCAAATACCCCAATACTCAAAGAATTCGGCCCAGTTTTCATGTCGCTACCTGATAAAGTAGAAGCAAAGGTAGATTAACCAGACCTTTAACTAAAGTAGGAAAACTGAAGTTTTATCCCAGAATACAAAACTTTGGAGCACCTGACAACATGACTACAAGGCAGACAGCTGCACGGGGTAGTGGATAGTACAGCACCATCCCTGGAGTCAAGAGAACCGGAGTTCAAATTTGGCCTAATTAATAATTACCTAGCTATGTGACCCTGGGCAAGTCACTTAACCCCATTGCCTTGTAAATAACAAATATCAATATCTATAGATATAGATAATAGATAAAAACTACAAGACCCATTTATTCTCTCCTGCCTGTGATCCCACTTTAGATGAATTCTTCTTCTGAATTACTTCTACTGCAAAGGTTTAGTTTTATGCTTCCTTTTCACATGATTACATCTACCCTTTTTATTACTAGTGTAACCTAGAAGCCTCATCTTATTCTCCAATGGATAGCTTTACTTTGATAGTCATTTCTCAGGTAAGCACCACACAACTTACCCAGAGTATAAAAATTGTTATGACTCTGAATTAACCAGATTTTTCCCATTAGAACAATAAGATTTTTATCTCAATGATGGAAATGAAAAAAATGGTAGTCAAATTATTATGAACTTTAGAAAATCTGGTTGTGAGGATCTTTCTCTTTATACAGTTTATATCCAAAATAGTGAAAGAGAAATGAGTCATAAGTTCATAAATTTTGAACTTTCTTTTGGATAACTTTTTCTTATCTGATGTCACCTTGAAAGGACCCTTGAAGTCACTGAGTCCAAAGCACTCATTTTACAAATGAGAAAACTGAGATTTAAGGAGGGTAAATTACTTGTCTAAGCCAGGATTACCAAAATAGTAGGTTTTTGTAAGTCAATGGGGTTAAATGGTTTGCCCAAGGCCACACAGCTAGGTAATCATTAAGTATTTGAGGTCAGATTTGGACTCCTATTCCTGACTCCAGGGGTTGGTGCTCTATCCACTGTGCCACCTAGCCGCCCCCTAGAGTAATATTTCAATATGTCTTCATCATTTCAGTTCTAGAGCTCTATTAACTCAAGGAATAACTTTTTTTTGGAAATGTTAAAAAACTGAATTTTTTTGTGTGGTTCAATTGTTTATCTTCATGACCCCATTTTGGATTTTTTTGGCAAAGAGACTAGAATGATTTACCATTTTCTTCTCTACTTATTTTACAATGAGGAAATTGAGGCAAACAAGGTTAAGTAACTTGCTCAGGGTCACAAAGCTAGTTAGTGCTTGAGACTAGATTTGAAATCACAACAATGAACCTTCCTAATTTCAATACTGGCACTCTAAGGGGCAGCTAGGTGCAGTGAATAGATCACCAGCCCTGGAGTCAGGAGGACCTGAGTTCAAATCCAGCCTCAAACACTTAATTATTTCCTAGCTGTGTGACTTTGGGAAAGTCACTTAACCCCATTGCCTTAAATAAACAAAAAAACTTTTAAAAAAAGAAAATAAAAGACTGTACAGCTTAGCTGCCCTAAATAAGGAAGAGCTTCTATTTGGAAAACAACCCAGATTGGTTATAATCAATGAAAACTGAAGTAGACTAAATCCACTTTGAATAATTAAAACAATTGTCTCCATTATGTATGATTTTTTTTAAAATTGGGGATGTAAAATACTTCAGATTATCATGAGGAAAAGCAAATGTCGCCTTTAAAAGTTGGCTTATGGGGGCGGCTAGGTGGCTTAGTGGATAAAGCAACGGCCCTGGAGTCAGGAGTACCTGGGTTCAAATCCAGTTTCAGACACTTAATAATTACCTAGCTGTATGGCCCTGGGCAAGCCACTTAACCCCATTTGCCTTGCAAGAAAACCCCCTAAAAGTTGGCTTATATAGTGTGGATTATTTTTCAAAAATATTTAAATATGATTTTTGCAAACACTTGTGTTTGAATGTTGAGGTTTAAGCAATCGCATCAGATACTGTATGCATTTCTCATCCTGCCCTAAACCTCAGGTAAATCACAACTGAGTAAACTTTACCTATACACCCAAGAGCTTAAAGTAAAAGGTCATTTGAGCACAGAAAAGGTCAAGGTTGCCTATAAGAAAAACAGAAAATGGAAAGCAAAGTAAAAAGTACATAAAATGAGTGTAGCAATTTTTCAGAAAATCTGTAAGGGGCAAATGAGGATGTGAGACAATGCAGAGATGGGTTGAATGACAGAAATGCTAGAACACTGAACTCTGGATAGCTGCCAGTTTCCAAACATCACATAACTCACGTCAATCTTTTTGTAATGGTGCCATTTTTAATTTTGTGATAGCTATTTGGATTAATCATGTTTCAGTAATTCATTTTGCATCAACAATGTGGTTTTTAGTTTTGTTACTGTAGTGATTATTTTTGATTGAAACACTATGCATTCCTCATCTTAAAAATGTTTATAACATAAGAACTTTGTATCTCACTGGCAGTAAGCCAGACTCAAAAGAAAGTTCTGTCTGCTTGGCCAAAAAAAGGCTATCTGCAACTGGGTTGAGTTAAAGACCAAATTTATTGCCAGCATATCTTTACATATCATTGAGGCAAAGTATTTGTGATACCAAGTTGGATACCAGGAAACAGCAAATTAAATGACTTGAACAATAAAAGCAAGGCTGTCCTCATCATTTAATTTTTTCCCTATCTTGTTCATGAGTTCTTGAGGCCCTTCCTCTGTCTCCTTAAATTCTCCCTCAGAATTCATGGGAAGGGTGATGACCGGGAGTGACCCAAGTTCCAAGTCCCACTTTGGAGATTTTGCTTTTGGGGGAGGGTTCTCTTTTGGGTGGTTTTGGCATTTCTAGCACCTGCACTCCCTGGCTGCTCCACCAGAAGACCAGGCAATCCAAATCAGGTTGAAGGTCAGGCCCTCAGGTGTGGCCTAAATTAGATAATAAAGGAAGAAGGAAGATTCCCTTTACAATGCAAACAAAAGATTTACAAAGTTTGTGTCCAACTGATCTCATTGCTCAGTTTCTCTGCAAAAAATACTGCTGGAAAGTAGCTTTGGAAGTAAAACACAACTTTCTTCAGAGACTCTTCTTTGTGCTCGATCCTTTTATCTCACTGTTTTAGAAGACTGTATTTTTTTTTTTTTTTTGGTTTTTGAAAGGCATCGGATTAAGTGACACAGTATCTTTAAAGCTTAGCTTGCTCTGTCAACTTTCAAAAACATAGACAACAACCAACCAAACATCTTCTTTGGGAGAAGACATCTGAGGTAGTGGAAAGTGTGAGATTTGAAGTGAGAAGACAGTTTGTATCTTATTTCTGCTGCTTCCTATCTGAATCTCACTTTTTTTGTAACATGAAAGGATTAGAATGGATGGCAGATGAGATTAGAAAGATCTATAAAATGAAGACATTAGACTGGATAGCAGAGGAGGGTCTTTTTAGACATTTATTTGTGATCTTGGGAAGCTTAGTTGCAGTATTAAATAATTAATTCAACATCTATTTAAGTATATATTATACAAAAAATATCATGCTCCACAGCGGGGTATGAAGATACAAAATGGCAGTCTCTGTGCTCAAAGAACTTTCAGTTCGTGGTTGTTTAGTCCTTTTCATTGTGTCCAGTTTTCATGACTTCATTTGGGTTTGGTTTGGTTTTGGCAAAGATTCTGGAGAGGTTTACCATTTCTTTCTCCAGCTCATTTTATAAATGAGGCAACTGAGAAAAATGTGGTTAAATGACTTACTCAGGGTCTAACAGCTAGTAAGTATTTGAGGCCAGACTTGAATTCAGTAGGTCCAGAACTCAATTTACTATATCACCCGGTTCCCCTTTTCTACTAATTGGAGGATGGGAAATATGACATAAATATAATGGACAAGTATACTGCAAAGCAGATTATAAAAAGCAGATATATATTAAAAAATACTAAAAAACATTAGGAAAGAGAGGTAGATATCATAGAAAGGCTTCATAGTACTTAAAGTTGGGTCTTGGAAGAAGAGAAAGATTTCAACAGGTAGAGGTAGAAAGGGAATATATTTCCAGTGTGGGGAATGCCATATAAAGCCAAGGTGAAGGGACAGGAAGGTCCAAGAACAATTAATTTGATTTGATTGGAGTGCAGGGTGTCTGATGGGGCTATTCCTTTAGGTTGTCCTTTGAGACTTGTGAGGAGAGGAAGCACTCCCACAGTATATCCTTTGTGTATTGCTTCAATTTTGGAAACTGGCCCAGGATCATAGAATTCTAGATCGGGAGAGGTAAAGAATCTCAGAAGTCATCTGGTGCAATCTCTCCATTTTATTCATGAGAAAACTTAGACAAACAGATGTGACTTTCCCTGGTTCATATACATCATAAGTATCTAAGGTAGAATTTGAACTCAGCTCTTCTTGATTCCAAGTTCAGGACTCTGCTCAAATCTCTAACTACCTAAACCCTATAAATTGTTTAATGAAGAAGCGTATCCCCACTTAACTCAGCCAGAGAATGGTCATTCTCTAGGGAAATTGGGTACAAGTTATAGTTCAGTTGTAGCTATTCAAGGAAATGTCTTAATCCTTAGGCATAAAATGCCTGAATTATGTCCAAGTACTTCAATAATCTATTTGAGACACAAACTGTGTCTCAGTGATTTTATGGAATATATAATATGTATCAGGGCCTAGAATTGTGTATTACACAGAGTAGACACAACTGTTCAAAATTAAAAAGAAGCGATCTGTCCTCATTCAAAAGAAGTAAGAAACATCTTAAAAACAAAAAACAGAACATCTGGGTACTTTACTTATATTCAAAGAGCACTGTCAGAGCCAAAGTATTTGTAAACTAAAGTGATTATGTTCTGGGAGAATTTGAAAGATTCCATTCAAAGAAGTTTAGAGAAAAATAGTTATGGGAAAAAGGAAATGACCCTTAAAAAAGATGAGATAACATTAGACACAGTATAGTGCAGAAAATTATGTGGATCTCCCCATATGTATCAAAATATTCAAGGCATCCTCTTTTTTTGGTAGCAAAAGCAAAGAAAAAACAAACAAAAAACCCTGAAAACAAAATTGGTTCCAATTCATTAGGAGATGGCTGAACAAACTGCATTATATTTGTATCATGTCTTGACATAGGGGGTCCCTTATCCCTCAAATGTATTTTGTTCTCATGTTTGCATCTTAGAATCCCTAATTTCTTTACGCTACATTCTACATGAAACTCAGTGTGATCTCTGCAGGTGACAATGCCTTCCTTCATTATCTTATATACACAGTTCTTATATATATTTCTGCTATTGCTTTGCCCATGTAAAAGCCTTGAAGACAGAAATTCTTTCCTTTTTGCCTTTCTGCTAAGCAACTTGAACAAAGTCTTTGAACTAGTAGATGCATATTAAATGATCTCTGGTGACTATAATAGAATATTATTGTTGCTAAAGATATGGAAAAATATAAATTAATTCAGAGAAATATAAAAAATTATATATTTATATGCAATAAATATGTACAATATTTATATAAATATAAGATATATTTATATCCAAATAAATATATTTGTATAATTTTATGTTGGGCAAAAAAAAGCAGAAAATACTATTAATATCCACAAAAAATGCAATAATATAATTGAGAGCCACTCTAAAAATCATTGAGCCTCTAATTAAATGCAATTATCAAATTATTGATTACAGTGGGTACCAGATGAAACACAACACTGTTGTCTTGGTAGTATAGAGAAAGGATGGCATACTGAAAGTGAATGATGCCTATGCTGTCAGAGGCTGTGACCTGCCCAAAGTCACACAGCTAGTGTGTCAGAGGGCCGTCTGCAGTCATTCTGAATCATATCTGGCCACTGGACCCAGATGGCTCTGGAGGAGAAAGTGAGGCTGGTGACTTGACACAATACCCTCTTACTCAAATCCAATTCATGTGCTCATCATAACCACCTCCTTGATGTTGTGGTCTTCAAAAATGAAGGACAAACATTTTTATTAACAGATGTTATGCCATTTGGTTTCTTTATAACTGATTTTCTTTGATCCAGTGTATTTGCAAATTACTTTCTATATGTTATCTCATTTGTTCCTTCAACATCCCTGTGAGCTAAGGGCTATAATATGCCCATTTTACAGTGGACTTCGACCAGAAAAACTCATCTTTATGAGTTCAAATCTGGCTGCAGTCATTTACTGTTATGTGATCCTGGACAAGTCCCTAAACCCTGTTTGCCTTAGTTCCTCATCTGTAAAATGAACTGGAGAAGGAGATGGTCAACTGTTTCAGTATCTTTGCAAAGAAAATCCACAAAAAGGTGTCATGAAGAGTCAAACACATGTAAAAAAATGCCTGAACAACAACTAAACAAAACAGGTGAGGAAAGTGAGAAATAGATCAAATGACTTGCTCAGGATCACGTGGTTGTTTAGCATTTGAGACAATAGTTTAATTCAGATCTTCCTCACATTATCACATGCTCAATTCACTGCAATTCCTAGTCATCTGGTCATTTATAAAAATAGAACATAGGCCTTCATAGTCAACAATAAGCTTTATATAGTATTATGGATTAAACACCATCCATAATTATTAGGATATAAAGAGAGAATTATAGCATGAAATAATCTGAGAACTGGCTAAAATTTTGTCTTAAAGTGTTACATTCTTGATTAATATGAAACGTTTAATGCAGTCATACATGAATAACCCGCATTAGATTGCTCTCTGGCAGGGGAAGGGGTGAGGGAAGTGAAGGAGGTAGAAAAATGTGAAATTCAAAAGCTTACCAAAAAGTAACTGTTGAAAACTACCTTTACATGTGTTGGGAAAATAAATAAATAAACAAACAAACAAATAAATAAATAAGTAGGTTTAGTAATTAGAGGCAAAAAAATAAAAATGCTATGTTCAATTTTATTTCCCAAAACTGGTATCATTCATATAAAATGCATAGGAGTGTCAAAAAAGCATGAAAACTTCTCTGCAAGGAAGAGATAAATGAATTTGAGTTTGTTCAGACTAAACAACAGAAACCAGAAAAGGGAGATTACTATAGTAGTGTGAAGGTGATAATCAGTATTTCTTTTTCTTTTCAGGGATAATAAATTGCAAATTGCAAATGAGCAATTGAAAAAAAATTGGTTTTGAAGTTAGACAATCTGGGTTCAAATGTGAGCATTGTTACTATGTGACCTTGGAGAAAGTAATTTGCTTTAGTCCTTAATGATTTTATCCAAAAAAAAAAAAGAAAAGAGAAGGGGGAGTTAGATTAGGTGATTTAGGAATTTCTTTCCATTTTTCCAATCCTATTAAGAGTAAATTGGCAGGTGCTGGAAAGAACAAAAGAGAATGTGCAATCTCCTCTAGGAATATTTTCTTTTTCTTTAGAAGAGTATAGTCAACTATCTTTTGAGTATGACTCAATCTCATAAAACCTTGAAGCTCAAAAGGATCTGAAAGGAAAGTTATTGAGTAAGACTATGATAAAAGGCAATGAGAAGGGCCTGAAGCTACAATGAAAATGAGGACAGGGCTCAACAAAGGAAGGCTAAGAAGACAAAGGTATCATTTCATTTAGTTCTTTTTGTGTGAATATGATAAGGAACTTCAGAAGCTTTCTGTTGTCTCTAGGATAAAACACAAAAACCCTTTGATTGGTGGAGGATTAACAGCAAAGAGTATTTTCCCAGAGATCCAGTACAGTCTTATTGTCTTCCCTCTACCAACTGAGGCTTACAAAATCAAATGTTAGTATAGAAAGAGAAAAGAGACTTGCACTTGGGATTGTAAATTCAAGGGTCGAGTAGGATTTGGGCCATTTCCAAGTTTTAATGTTTGTTTTCATAATAGCTCATCTTTACTATATAATCTAGTAGAAATTAAATCACTTTAGGAATGACCTAGTATAGATCCCAATGATTCCAGAGATGGTGACTGAATACAGACCAAAACATGTTATTTTTCTGTTTTCTCTCTCCTTCTCTTCCCTTCCCTTTCCTTCCTTCCTTCCTTCCTTCCTTCCTTCCTTCCTTCCTTCCTTCCTTCCTTCCTTCCTTCCTTCCTTCCTTCCTTCCTTCCTTCCTCCCTCCCTCCCTCCTCCCTCCCTCCCTCCCTTCCTTCCTTCCTTCCTTCCTTCCTTCCTTCCTTCCTTCCTTCCTTCCACAAAATGACTAATATGGAAATATATTTTATGTGATTACACATACATAGTCTACATCAGATTTCCTAACATCTCAGGGAAGGAAAAGAAAGGGTGTGAGGAACAGAATTTGAAATTCAGATTTTTGAAAAAGGTTAAAAAAATTGTTTTTGCATGTAATTGGGAATAAAATAAAATTCAGAAGGTTAAAAAAAAGAAATAAGGAGGCTAGGACTCTCTTTTGCTAGCTAGTCACAATGACAGTAAGTACCAGAAGTAGGATTTGAACTCATTTCCCTTGATTCCAGATAATTCTTTCTACTACCCTAATATTTTCCCAGACCATATAACCTTGACTAAGTTACTTGCCTTTTTAGAATCTTAGTTTATTCTATGACAGAGACAGTGAGATGAAAATGGGTAGCCGCCTGAGTAGAAGATTAGTGTAAGAAAGGCCAGCCTTCCAGCTCTACTCACATTATTTAGGCTCATGGAGGCAGAAATTTTAATCCAGCACCCAGATACGTAGACAGCTAAACGCTTAGACAATTTATGGAGCATCATCAGTTCAGTTGTTTTATAGTCCTGCCAAATCTTCATGACTCTTTTGGAGGTTTTCTTGGCAAAGATACTAGAATGGTCTGCCATTTCTTTCTCCAGTTTTTTTTTTACAGATCAGTTAAGTATCTTGCCCAGATTTGAACAGATTTGAACTCAACAACATAAGTCTTTGTGACTTAAAACTGACACTCTATCCATTGTGCCATCTAACTTCCCATTGATCTCATAGAAGGAGGGAATTCTCTATATCAATAAAAGCACAGATATGGCCAAATTTTTTTTAAATATATAATGATACTAGACTGTTTGCATGACCAGGTTCTGAGAAAAATCACTTTATCAACTGTCAAGACCTGTATAATTGTGGATAGTTTTTATCAGTAATAATATTATCTAACTTATAAGGTTGTTATGAACAGCCAATGGGATAATGTATGTGAGGCATTTTGCAACAATGAAGCCCTATATAAATATGAATTATTTTAATTACTACTGGGGAATGAATTTTCCAAAAGGGGAAAAATGTAATGGGCTTTTTATGTCTTTGTATGCCAGCTTTTGGTTCTAAAATAGCGTTATATTTTTAGCTAATTGATAATTAATTTTTCAGTGAATAGCTAATGGAATTCTGTTAATTAATTTTGTACTTCTGTGATTGCCAGATGTATTGTATGTAACATTATATCAGTTTAGAACTTTGCAGTGGATAAAATTTAATAGACTTGATGTGCTCTGAGTAATCACTTCTTTTTTAAATTTCATTTCTATTTTTAATTTTACATAAATATTTCCCTATACAAAGTATAGAAAAAGAGTATTGGATATGAAACTAGGAGCTTAATGTATTGCTTTTCAAAATTTTTATTTTATGGATTCAAATGAATTCAGAATGTTACTCTAACTTAACATACATTTCAATTCAATATTGTGATATGCTATTAGCCACTGAAGATGCAAAAGATTAAAAATTAATCTCTTCAAGGAGTCAACATAGTAAACTTATAAAATTTATTTTTGGATATCTAATAAAAATTTCAAATTTATCAGATAACTTTTATAAATGTTTGTCTTATAAAGTTTCTTTTAAATTACAACATTCATTAGCTCTATCTAGTTTTCTTTCTTTCTTTCCTTCTTTCTTTCTTTCTTTCTTTCTTTCTTTCTTTCTTTCTTTCTTTCTTTCTTTCTTTAGTTTTTTGCAAGGCAATGGGGTTAAGTGGCTTGCCCAAGGCCACACAGCTAGGTAATTATTAAGTGTCTGAGACTGGATTTGAACTCAGGTACTCCTGACTAGCCACTGTGCCACCTAGCTGCCCCTCTATCTAGTTTTCTAATAGTTTCAAATTCATTCTATTGCTTTTGGGATAAAATGCAAACAACTCACTTTGTTTGGTATTTAAAACCTTTCATGAATTGTATTCATTTTCTCTTTCCAGTGCTTCCCTATCACACATCATACATCCCAGCCAAACTATTCCCTTTTCTACCTTCCTGCATTTGCAAGGCTGTTTTTCCCCCTTTTCTTGCAATGTCTTCCACCTTTACAAAGCCAATGTTCAGTTAAAGTACCATATCCTGCTTTAATTCCACCTCATGTTATTACCTCCTCTGCCCAGTTACTTCAAGAAAGGGAGAGAGAAAAATATGTATATATATACATCTATATATATGTATATATATATACATATATATATATATATATATATATATACACACACACACACACACACACACACACACGAAGAGAGACAGAGAGAGAGAGAGAGGGAGAGAGAGAGAGAGAGAGAGAGAGAGAGAGAGAAAATAATACAGAAAGAGACAAAAAGGAGGAGGATTAAAAAATGCAAGAAAATGAAGCAGACAAAATGCAAGAGGATGGACGAGAAAAAGGGAAGGAAGAAGAAGGAAAGAGGAGAGGGCAAAGGAGATTCAGCTATTTCCTTCATAGTTTGCACTTTTTCTCCCAGCCAAGTGACTGCATAGACTTTTTTCTGTTTTTCTTTGTTTTTCCCAACAGACAACCAGGCACAGTGTTGGAGCTTAATAGATGCTTGTCATATTCAATTGAATTAGTCTGTGTGGAACACAAGGGCAAACCAGACTTTTCCATAAATTTCGGGTCATAATAACCATAGTTCCTACCTCACTGAATTGTTGTGAGGCAGAAAGAAGATAATGTCTGTAGACTGCTTTGCTAGCTTGGACAGAATATATAAAATGTCAGGTATTGTTATAGCTAAATGGTGGCAATGAATGGCACTAAACAGTCTCCCTATGGAGACTCTCCATAGGAATCATAGAGTCATAAAGGTTTCTCTCTCTCCATCCTGAACAACAGTGATAGAACACTTCCTAACATATGGATCTTGGGAGGCAGATGTGCCCCCAATTTGGAACCAGCTATTCTGGGTTCAACTCCCACTTAAAGGGTTTTCTCATCTGTCAAATGAGGACTATGCTAATAATTTTTGTTACCTGCTTTCAAATGTTGAGTTATCTGACAAATGGAAAGTATTTAATAAACTGTCAGTCATGTGCCAAATCTGAGACTGAACTGAAAAAGAATTTTAGAGGACCTAGAGTTCAACTCTCCAATTTTATAGGTGAAAAGGAAGATAAGAGAGATTAAGTGATTGACCCAAAGTCATTCAGAAGGAAAATGGCAGCAGCAGCATCATTTGACTATGAAGGCATTATTCTTTCTGTTATGCCTTGAGTTATTACCCTTCTCAAAAACTGTCATTGTCTCTCTTGTGAGAAACTATGTCAAGATTTCCAACATATGATTCCAACCTATCTTTCCATTCCTAATGAAAGACTATATTTTAACTTGAGAAACAGGATATTATTTTCTTCTTCCCTGTCTCATTTCTTTATCTTTCCTCAAAGCCCAGTGCAGATACCAAATCCTCTTTGGGGGGATCAAGAAACTGTCCTTTAATTTTAGTTTCTTCATTTATTAACATGAGATAGTTAGATTAGATAATCCATTATTGCCATTCTAGTTTAGGTCCTATGATTCACATGTTAGGGTCAGAGTGAACTATATACCATGATGTTAGAATCTGGAGTTGTGTACAATATTAACCTGTTTGCCACTGAGGTGGGAAGGGTGGGTGGAAGGAAATTTTGTAACCTAAAAATATGCATAGGCATATGGATGAATATTGGCGAACTTTTATAAAATGTTTTTGGTTAAATAAAATATCTATAAAAATGTTTAAGGTAAGAATTTGGAGTTGGTTTTTTATGCTTTGACATATGGACTTAGGAACAAAGTTGTTTGACCATCGATGTGAAAAATTAAAACCTCAGAGAATTCTTAAACTATTGTCTCCTTATCACCAAATAAAATGTATGGCATATTTTAAGGAGTGGTAATCCTGTGCTGTGAATTTACATGTGGAAAATTCCTCTAGTAATCTCATCAATTTGTCTGAAATTTATGATCTTACTGTAATTTCTGGAAACTTGAGAAGTTGATGTCCATGGTTGCACACGAGTATTATGAACTTGTCTCCTAGAATCCAGGGATGGTTCTCTAGCCATGATGCCACTCAGATTAGATGCTAAAATGGTTGTTAAAAGTAATCTGGGGTGGGGGGTGCGGCTAGGTGGCCCAGTGAATAGAGCCGTGGCCTTGGAGTCAGGAGTACCTGGGTTCAAATCCGACCTCAGACACTTAATAATTACCTAGCCGTGTGGCCTTGGGCAAGCCACTCAAGCCCATTTCCTTGAAAAAAAAAAACCCTAAAAAAAAGTAACCTGGATCTATATCTGAAGTAGATCTAAGTTAAGGATCCTTGCACAAGAATAAGATAAAAAAGAATGAGAATCATTCAAAAGGCAATGAAAGAGGAAGTAAGAGACTGAAAGAATTTTGTAGATTTTACCAAAAAGCAAATGATGGCTTCTCCATGAGTAATATTTTTGGGGCTATGTGCCTACATTACCTATAGTTGCTGAAAATTGACCCGCGTCTGGTAATACGTATGTCTGGCTGCTTGAACAATAACTTGGTTAAAAGCGCTTAAAGAAGGAAACCTGGTTGAGGATGTATGATATTAGATGATAGTAGGCTAAGAATAGCGTTAATTGGTAAGACAGAGTTCTGAAAGTTTATGAAAGTGATGGGATTATAATAAGAAGATTTTAAACCTGTAGAGAGGGTTACTAAATATACAAATTGCTCATTTTACATGTGCATTCATATTTTTTTAAATGAAGGATAACTCAAGAAATTTATTGACTTTTTGTCATAATAAATGGACTTAAACACTGGTCCTCTCATAAAATCGGATGTTTTGTTCCATTTGTTCTATCATGGAAAAGACAATACGAGTTGAAATCTGTGTACTTTTTAAAAGTACACATCTTATCTATGTCTGACATATCACACTGTATTGTGAGAGGTCCAAAATTTGCCAACCTCTCTTAGATTTAATTATCTAGCACTTTCCACCAGCAGCCTGTCTACTATTGACATGCAGAATTTCATTTTGTTCAAATATCTTTTTGTGTGTGTCTCCTTGATATTGATAACAGCAGCTCCTGTAAGAGCTTATCTCCTTTTGATTCTGGAAATGTAATAAAGCAAGGAAATACAAAGTCACCACTGCATGTACCAGTTTATTCAAACATCCATCAAATTTTGGGATCAAGCTAACATTGGGGGAGATGTGGTATGCATGTTGCAACTTGGCTTCTCTGATCAAAAGGTAACCAATATTTCAAGGGATACCTCTTCTTTTTTAAATATAGGAAACAATAAATTTGGAAAGCAAAGCAAGTTAGCTTTATTCTTAGGAGAGTGTATTTTCTTTTTCAGACCATTTTCTTCATCATATTAGACATAATCATGTCCTGGTTGGTATAGTAACTTTTTAGTAAGGAAGACGTGGGTTCACACACTGTCTCTAACACTTAACAGTCTTGAAACCCTAAAAAAATCATGTAACCTCCCTGGATGTCAGACAACTCCTTAACACTTTTGTATAATAATAGCATTATATAGTAAAAAGGGTTTGGAGACAGAGGGCCAAGGTGCAAATTCTACTGCTTATATGACCTTGGACAAGTCACATAACATCCCTAGTACTCAGAATTAATTCAAGTGATCAATAAAATGAAAAAAATTATTGGGAAGGGAAC
The DNA here is from genome assembly GCF_037893015.1 of Macrotis lagotis. Taxonomy (NCBI): domain Eukaryota; kingdom Metazoa; phylum Chordata; class Mammalia; order Peramelemorphia; family Peramelidae; genus Macrotis; species Macrotis lagotis. Next base: position 293,735,922 of record NC_133659.1, read on the forward strand.
AGAGAAAACTTATCTAAAGAAGTTATAGAGTTAATCCTTACACTTAGGCAGAATTAAAAAAATTTTTAAAGATACTCAAAAAAAGATATGTCATATCTTCTTTATTATTACTCTTGTGAAATTATTGTATCTGACTTAAATCACTTAAGCTTTATCATAAACTCAATTGTGTGTGTATTTTCCTTGATAAGGATGAATTATATTGGGCATAATCACTTCCTCAGGGAAAAATACCCTAGAAATTTAGTGTCTAGATCACTAATATAGGCATTTGTAAAGTTATGAATCCAGAAATAAAAGAAAATTTTGGGCATGATATTGGAAAGCCAAGGTGACTCTTTTTAGCAAGAGGAAACAATGAATAGTTTTAGGTAAAACTTGTATAGAATACAGAGCATAAAAAATTGCATTTAGTGTAATATCCAGATAAAGATTGAAAATGACCTTTATAGTTACTAATCTGGCAAAAATATATAATTCTGATGTTTTAGTTGATATTTTAGTTAAGAAAACTTTTATAAACTGGCCCTAATTTTAATACTATAAAATGAAAATTAAAACACAAAGAAAATTAATTGAAAAAACATTATCGCCTTTCATCTACATTCTTCCTTATGCAGCCATGTCTTCTGCCATTTTTTTCCTAGTGAAAATAACATTCATTTACTTTTTAAAAATAAATAAGGTCTGAAGATGATAAACCTGATTGCTAATTTTAAAAAGTTTCAAATTTCAATAAAAATCATTTGCATTTTTAAAATGTATACTATCGTTTCATCAACTGGAAGTGTTTATCACATTAAAAAGCTAATCAAGAAATATTGCTACATATGTACCAGATTGGAATAGAACATATGATGATAATGGCAAAATGATGTGGTAGCCTGCCTTTATATTGCGCAGGTATCCCAGGAAAATCTCAGGAAGATTTTCTAAAGCCCGGAGGATCCTGAACCCAGATGTAGATACTGGGAAGAGGAAAGATGTGCTCTCCGATTTGCAATGCTAGTGTTTTGTGAATTTCTGGGAAAGATTTCTTATCCCATCTTTTTTTTTTTTTTTTTAGGTTTTTGTAAGGCAAATTGGGTTAAGTGTCTTGCCCAAAGCCACATGGCTAGGTAATTATTAAGTGTCTGAGACTGGATTTGAACCCAGGTACTCCTGACTCCAGGGCTGGTGCTTTATCCACTGCGCCACCTAGCCACCCCCCCCCATCTTTTTTTTAAAGGTTTATTATTTTTGGCAAGGCAATGGGGTTAAGTGGCTTGCCCAAGGCCACACAGCTAGATAATTATTAAGCGTCTGAGGTCGGATTTGAACTCAGGTACTCCTGACTCCAGGGCCAGTACTCTATCCACTGTGCCACCTCACTGCCCCCTTACCCCATCTTATACTAGCTGTTTAGAAAGAATCAGTTCAAACATTTTCATTCTGACATTTGAAGATTCAAATTGAGTCTCAAGTTGGCAAAATTTAAAAGGGGATATCGACCAACTATTGAGCATAGCCGAGAAAAGAATAAACCACTATCATAAGAGGAACTGATCAAGGAAATGAAAATTTTTGATCTAGAAAAGAGTAGGCTTGGGAAGAGCAGGTTTCAAATATTTGAAGAATTGTTGTTTGAAAAAATTCCATTTGTTGTAGGGGCCTGAAATAGAGCTGAAAGAAACCTTAGAAACAATCTATTCCAGTTTCTTCATTTTTCCAGAAAAAGAAACTTAAGGGAAGAAAGATTGTAACTTGCATAATGTCAAATAGTAATTGTGAGAATTCATACTTACTCCCCTAGCAGATTATATCCAGAAGTAATGGTTGCTTGTTACAGAGAAGCAGGATTCATATAAAGAAGAGAAATTAACAATTAAACCTGACCAGAAATGAAGTCATTGGGTTATTCCCCTAGGTGGTGTGTACCTTGCCACTCAAAATGCTTTAAAAAATAAACTATTAGAGATAATATTGAGATTTATGAATTAAGTGGGGGTTTTTTTGTTTTGTTTTTGCAACACAGCAAGGTAATTATTAAATGTCTGAGTCCAAATTTGAACTCAGGTTCTCCTGACTCCAGGGCTGGTGCTCTATTCACTGTGTCACCCAGGTAGGGATTTCGAATAAATTGTTTGTGAACTCCTTTCCAACTGTGAATCCATGATTTTATGATTTTATGATTCAATTAATTAATAATTAATGAAGAAGAGGAAAAACCCTTAATAATTTTCCCAATTACATTCTTTATTTGTGGATCTTCACCTACAGTATATTTTACATTTTCCCAATGTCATTTGAGTGTTATTTTATTGATTTTTGTTTGGCTCTGAAATCACTGAGAAAAGGAAGTGAGAATGAAAGAGCGAGTCAGAGGGGGAAGAAAAAGAAAGAGAAGAGAAAGTTGTAGTTCTTTGATTTTAGCAATCTAATCTACAGGTGAATTTCTGAGCTTAACTGTCATATTGGTCCCAGAACACAAGGATTTAAGAAGTGCCTTTCAAAATCCTTAGAAAGGTGAGAAGTGGAGATATGATTGGCAACCTGGTTTTCTGACATTATTTAAGCTTTTGGGTTTTTTTCAGTGACACAAGAATTTAATAAAATGGACCACACTTATCGAGAAACTTGACCGCCAAGGACAAGGGTTTTTGTTGTTGTTGTTGCTGATGCTTTTAAATTGAACTTGGCCCTCAGTCATTCGGATAGAGACCTTCATGAAAAGATGAAGGAATGAAAACAACACTGACATCTTGGATGTATGTGATTGTTTTTGGCAGCTCCGTTGCCATTCATATTACAGTACATTCTGAGAGTTGGTTGCCGTTTGCATTTATATATGACAGCTGCAAGCTCATCCATATCTATTTAGATTTACACACACATTGAAAGGAGATAGATAAATGTAATGGGAAAATTGCCTTTCAGTACATGTGAGGACATAGTGCAAGGCTGTAGTAAAAGTATATATGATTTATCAGTTTTTATACTACTGTTTTGAAAAAGACATCTAAGTGTGTTTTGTCCAAGCATAGTCTGTCCCTGAATTATATTTTTCTGACTTATCTAGATAATAATAATATTATAATAAGAATAAATAATATGTTTAATGTAAGCATCATATTTTATATAGCATATTATCTTTAATAATTATAATTATTATCTCAATAATAATAATAACATATAATGCTAATAGCTTAACATTTCTATAGCACGTACATGTACCAGGCAGTATATTAAGGACTTCACAATTATTATGCCATTTGATACTCACAAAAACCCTAGGAGGTAAATGCTTTTATTATGTTTATTTTACAAGTGAGGGAGCTAAAGCAGAATAAGTTTAAATAACTTGCCTAGAAGTGTCTGAGGCTTTGTTTGAACTCAGGTCTTCCTGACTCTAATATTGATGACCACAAATGAATAGCTACCCTCATACTCAGGTAGTCCCCCTTTTTCCCCATCCTGAACAGTGCAAAGAACACTAGCTCTTCTGTGGTTCAAATCAGTCTAATTATCTAATTTCTACCCCCTTCACTTTTCAGATTAAGAAACTGAGATCTATTGAGATGAAATGATTTATCAAGTTACATAGCTAATAAATATATGAGGAAGGATTCAAATTCAGGTCTTGACTCAAAATCTAATGTTTTAGCTACTGTGCCACTTGCTGCTTCAATTCCTTAACTTTCTTGGAACATAATTCCCTCATCTGTAAAATGAGAATATTTGACTCGATTGTTTTTAAAATCTCCTTCAGCTCTTAATTTGTGATTCTATCATCATTTTCCCTTTCAATTCTTCTTAATTCACTGTCTCTTGAATTATGTCTGGATTCATGGTGGGGAGAGAAAAGGGTATATCCCAAAGTTATTCCTTCCTCAGGATCTTTATAGACCCACCTCAAGTTCTGGCATTGTCTTGGGTTCTTCAGTCAGGCAACTACTTTTCCAACTATTGCCTATTACTTGATCTCTATTGTAAACTGAGTTACATTCTTCATAATCCAAATCCTTGTACCATCTATGGCCTCGATGATTTAAATGTCTTCTACATTCCCCAGTAGAAATGTAGGTGAAGTCTACTTAAATTACTAAAAATATTTAAGTCCCTGCAAAAGTACAGAAGCATCTAAATATAAATTTATCAGTTGGGTCTAGAGGACTAAAAAAGGCATATTTTGTATCTGCCGTGTCCATCACCTCCCATCCCAAAATTTGTTAAATATGAAAAGCCAAGTAGGTGATTGACCAATCCCTGGTTCATGTGAGCTATCTGGGACAGAAGTATCCCTGGGTACTTATACTGAGCATAGACCATTCCTTTTTCACTGTTTACCTCCTGGAGTTCTCCTATCTTACCTCATATCACTCCTTGGGATTGTTGTTCAGTCATGTACGACTCTTCTCAACTCTACTCTCCATGGGGTTTTCTTTGCAATGTTATTAGGATGGTTTGCCATTTTCTTCTCAAGTGGATTAAGGACAAACAGACTTGCCCAGTAAACTAGTAAATGTCTGAGGCTGTATTAGAGCTCATTTGCCTGATTCCAGTCCTGCTGCTCTAACTGTTGTCACCTAGCTAGCTTCCTCCTGGTTTCTTCTGTCTCCTACTATCAAATCTTATAAATCTTCATTATAGAATCATCACCCTTTTCCCTTCTCTATCCTGCCACCTTGAGTCAAAGCAAAGTCCTTAAATGATGGACTAGGCCAAGAAGTCCCCAAGCTCACACTTCAAATGAAACTATATATGGAATATGACTTCTACCTTCCCAAGTCAGAATTCTGGATTTATATTCCCAGTGAAACAAAACAGTTCAATTGTAATAAAATCTCCCTTTGTTATGGATCATTTAGAAACCAATCTGCCACAGATAACAATGTCTGAACAGTAAAATTCAAGAAAACTTTTGCTGTTCAATGTACTTATAATTTCCAAAATTCCTGAATGGTTCTTTTTGAGCAGTTTAGATAGTTACCAGCTTCATTTCCAAATAGATTCTTTTACTCTCTCTTTCTCTCCCCTATCTTTATAGAGCTATCCCTTGGAACAAAGATTCTTTTTTTTTTTTTAAAAAAGAGATATTGGTGGGGAAACCCAGATAACATATCAAATAGATCTAAAAATATGTAAAATATGTCACACCTATAGTCCCTACTTCTGAAAAGAAGTGGCTACTTTGATGTTAAAAAAAATCATCCTATGCACAGAGCACTGATATTCTGATTGCTCCAAATCTATTGACTTTCAACCTGTATTATGCTTTACATTTATAACGGATGTATTTAAACTTAAAGTATCCTGAGCTCTAGTTTGTAAGTAATAGTTCCTGTAGAATATGTGTGTATAATATGTATATATATATATGAATTTTTACACTATCTATATCTATATCTATATCTATATCTATATCTATATCTATATCCATCTCTATCTCTATCTCTATCTCTATCTCTATCTCTATCTCTATCTCTATCTAAATTCTCCTTATATGGGCCACAAAATCTCTTGTATAGATTGTATAAAATAGTTAAAGACAATACCAAAATCTATATATTAATTTTATTTATGGCTCCTTAAATTTTTATGAGTTGACTGGTTTTCCATTCAAGAGTTTTCACTTTAAAAAATCAGGGGAAAAAAGAGGCTCATATCTTAAATTCCTTTAAGAGATTTAAAATAAAATAATCTCTCTGTGTATTTATTTTCTCTTTACCCTGTTTGCCATTTTACTTCCTGTCTGTATGTGCCAGTGAAAAGCTCAGCAGTTCCACTGGGATGTGGCCCATTTTGGGGGATCTGGGAGACATGTGCATTCTTTTCAGCCTTCTGGAAGAAGCTTTCAGAATCAAGCTTCATAGTCTGTGCTATTCTGAATAGATTTAAAAAAAAAAAGATCTGTTCAGATCATTTGTTAAGGTAAGACAGTGTCACAGGTCTAAACATGGCTCCTTTTAGTTTGACCAAAATGTCCTCAGGTACCCCTGAAAGAAAAGAACTTTGGCTTATTATCTGGTTGATGAAATCTTCTGGAAGGTTTCCAGGAAAACTATCTGCTCTGTTCTTACAGTATCCAAAAGCTTCATTCACATGTAATTATGAATGTTTCTAAAAGCATATCTGTTCCTATAACCTTCAAAATTTAGTGTGCTATTGATAATAATACTTTAATCATTAATCTTTGGTATTATGGTGATAAGTCTTCTTCCCAATGCTTTCAGATCCTTTTCTTCTTAAACAGAACATCTTTATAAACATTTCTAAAGTTTTCTCCCTTCCACCATTCCTCCCCCCACCTTGGAATAGCAAATAATGTGATATAGGTTTTACATATACAATAGCTGATTATTTAAATTTATCTTTGTTTACCTTCTTTTTCTTCTTTGCACATTAGTTAACCTAGAAAGACAGAGCAGTGATAGGGTAGAAAGTCGAGATGACAAAATCCTTAGGTCAGAATTTAATCTTTTTGTCTGCAGCATGGAGTCCTTTTGTAGTGTATGAACCTTTTCTTAGAACAATGTTGATGTAAAATACATAGGAACATAAAGAAAACCTAAGCATACTTTAAAAGTATATTCTCTGCCTCCCCCCAATCCCCTGGAATCTATCAATAGACCTGGAACATTTATGAAGCACAGGTTAAAAACCCCTCTGTTTTGAATGAAATCTGACCTTTGAAGTGAACAAACCAAGATCTTTAATATTATGAAGTGAGATCATTTATTGTCTTTCCTATTGGGAGATGAATGTACTGAGTGTAGAACAAGTTGTACTATGCAATCCATAATGAGATACATGCAGAGAGAAGCTCATGGGAAGAAGGAAAGTGTTGAACTTACTGTCAAGAGAAATTTGAGTGTGAATCTTACATTTGACACATTACTTATGTGATTATGGGCAAAGTTCTTGGAGTCTCAGTTTCCTTAGCTTTAACAGGGGTAAAAATAACTTCCATTCTTGGTTGTTATAAAGATTAAATGAGATGCTTTGACAATTTTGAAAAGTTATACAAATGTTAGTTATCATGTAATCCGCAGTTTTCTCCCTTCCACCGTTCCTCCCCCACCTTAGAATAAGAAGTAATTTGATATAAGTTTTACATACACAATTGTTTTACACATAATCCCATATTAATCACATAGTGAAAGAAGAATCAGAATAAATGGAGGGAAACTATGAGAAGGAAAAATCAAAAAATAAATTTTAAAAAAGTGAAAACAGTATGCTTTGATCTGCATTCAGATTTCATAGTTTAATTCTCTGAATGTGGATGAAAGTCTTTTAGATTTCTTTAATTACTGTACTGCTGAGAGGAGCTGAGTCCATAGTATTTGTTGCTGTTATCAAGAGTGTTGCTGTTAAGATGTAAAATATTCTGCTGATTCTACTCACTTCATCCAGCAATAGTTCATGTAAGTCTTTCCAGGTTTTTCTTAAATCTGTTTGCTCATCATTTCTTATAGAGCAATAACATTCCCTCATATTCATATACCACAGTTGATAGGGATCTCCTCAGTTCTTTGCCAAAGCAAAAAGAGCTTCTACAAATATTTTTGTGGATGTGGGTTCCCCCCACCTTTTTCTTGGTCTCTTTGGGACACAGACCTAGTAGAGGTATTGCCAGATCAAAGGGGATTCAGTTTTATAGTCCTTTGGGCATAGTTCCAAATTGTTCTCTAGCAGGATTGGATCAGTTCACAACTCCACCAACAATGCATTAGTGTCACAGTTTTCCCACATCCCTTCCAACATCAATCATTTCATTTGTTTGTCATATTAGCCAATCTGATAGGTGTGAGGTGATATCTCAGCATGGTTTTAGTTTGCATTTCTCTAATTAGTAGTGACTTAGAATATTCTTTTATCTCTATAGTCATAAATAGCTTTAATTTCTTCATCTGAAAAATTTATTCATTTTCTTTCCCCATTTATCAATTGGGGAATGACTTGTACTCTTACAAATTTGATTCAGTTCTCTATATATTTTAGAAATATACTTCTATACTTTTATAAAGTCTGACTATGTGTAAAATGTTCCCCATCCTCACTTCCATCTCTCAGTTTTTTTCCCCCAAATTCAGCCCAAGTGCTACTTTCATTCCAGGAATACTTTTTGGATTTACTCCACTCATAGACACACCTTCAAGAGATTAATGCCTCTCTCCCCCACCCAAAATCAACAAGTATTTACTTTGTTTTTATTTACTTATTCATTCACTTATTTAGATGAGCATTTTATTTTTTCATTATTTAGATGAGTATTTTATTTTTCAAGGGTGGAATATCAGCTACTTGAGGGAAGAGGCTTTTTTTTTTGTTATGTTCTCAGTGTTTTGCACACAGTGAGTTTAATAAAAGCTCTTGTTTGATTGGTACTTCACAGGATCTGCTTCCAGTTGCACCAGCTCACTATATATACATATACATATACATATACATATACATATACATATACATATATAGATATATAGATATATAGATATATATATATGGAATTGGCCAAGTGCTGTAAAAAGTGGAGTGTTTGAAGGACAGGGGTTACTTGGACAGTAATGTATGTATGTATGCTCTTATCAAACCACAATAAAAATCCATGAAACTGAAAGGATCTGGACTTCAGTTTTCAATCCAGTAGCACCAAGAACCCAATTTCTTATCCCAGAATTCTTCTTAGCAATTCATTTCAGTATTTAATTGACCTCTTTTCGCAATATGCTCTTTTTATCTGACTCATATTTAGAATTCTGCAGTAATATTCTCAATAGAGAATAGTATTCTCTCTTCCCAATAGAGGTGGGGAACATATGCTGATACCTAAATCATAAAATAAATCTTCATAGTCCTAAATACTGTCATTAAATCATTGTTTGAGAATGAATGAAATATTATTTTACTGGCCTGTTGATCTGGGCATTCTTATACCATTTGTGTAATGATATAATCACGTAAAGAATCTATATAAGCAAAAAAGAATCTCAAGAGTTTTTCTAATGGCAAAGAAATTATATTACAGCAGTATTTCATTTCCATACTTGTTTCTGAGCATCACTGTAATCAGTATTGAGAGACTAATAAAAGATGAATATATCTTCTATATCTATATCTACTATCAAGCTAATGCTGGATTTACTTGATTAGTTCATTGAAGTCTTTTTTTTTTGAGGGTTCTTTAATATTCAGCCACAAGAATGCCTTAAAATCTGAGAATGTCATTAAAGTAAAACTGACTGTATTTTGGCTCTGGGTGAGTATGTCAGTCTGATCTCACCCAGAACTATGTGCAGTTTTTAACAGGTTTTGGGGGTTTTTTTTGCAAGGCAATGGGGGTTAAGTGGCTTGCCCAAGGCCACACAGCTAGGTAATTATTAAGTGTCTGAGGTCGGATTTGAACTCAGGTACTCCTGACTCCAGGGCCAGTGCTCTATCCACTGTGCCACTTAGCCACCCCTATGCGCATTTTTTTATTGTCATTGAAATACACAAATTTTATATTTAATTGTGATAACTTTAAATGTGTTTTATTTTTCTTGACACTAATTTAAGATGTTAGGAAAAATCTGTCATCTTTCTGAGTTTTTGGTCCAATGATTGAGTGGACAGAAGAGACTATAAAAGTGAGAATATTAAATAGTTTTCAGTACATTCAGTGACTTGCTCTCAAAGTCCAGTTATAAGGATTTGAACTTTGATTTTATTCACTGGTCTAGTGAACTCTGATCCTATATTAATGCAGATCAGTACCTTCACTAGTCTTGAGAGAGTTACTTAGAACAGTGGTGTCAATGTCTCTCTAGATGTGTTTTGACCTCTGTTTTATCGCATTTTTATCTATTTTGCTGATTCCCAATTACATTTTAATATACTTCATCCTGTACTCAGGAGTATTGTGAGCTACCTACCCACATCTAAGCTGCATGGTTGACAGATTTGAATCTGTCCTAGAAAATTATGAGGTTATTTGTCTTGCTCAGGGTCCAAATGTGTCAAAGATGGAATTTGAATTTTGCTAGCTTCAAGAAAGGCTTTCTAGCAACTACACCAAACTTCCTTCTAAATCCAATTGCCATAAGGAAATAATCTGAATCCCACTCAGTTTCCACTTTATAAATATAAAAAAGTTACTGAACACAGATTTTAATAACTAATTATAATTTCCCAAGATCATAAATTTACAGTTGGAAGAAATCTCTAGTCCAAACCCTTTCTTTATGGGTGAGAAAACTGAAGGGAAAAAAGATAAGACTGAAAATACCAAAGATTTCAGGAAAAAGAAATATTTTGAAGACAGATAAATCCTCCTATACAGAGGATTATTAAGAGTATGGTAGAGGGCGGCTAGGTGGCGCAGTGGATAGAGCACTGGCCCTGGAGTCAGGAGTACCTGGGTTCAAATCCGACCTCAGACACTTAATAATTACCTAGCCGTGTGGCCTTGGGCAAGCCACTTAACCCCATTGCCTTGAAAAAAATATCTTAAAAAAAGGGTATGGCATACTAGATTAGAAACCAGGTTCTGGGAATCCATTGCCAGTGATCATTCAATATACTGTTTCATAGGTGTCTTTTCTATTGCATTCAATCAATCAACATTTTTTTGCATAGTATATTCATTTTTTAAAACCTCTGCTATGTTTTTTTTCCCTTCCTATCTCATATTTTTCTTTCTTTCCCTTTAGTCCTAATTCTTTTTTTTTGTTTTGTTTTGTTTTGTTTTGTTTTTGCAAGGCAATGGGGTTAAGTGTCGTGCCCAAGGCCACAGGGCTAGGTAATTATTAAGTGTCTGAGGCCGGATTTGAACTCAGGTACTCCTGACTCCAAGGCCGGTGCTCTATCCACTATGCCACATAGCCGCCCCTTAGTCCTAATTCTTCTTACACAAAATAACTAATCTGTAAATCTGTTAAACACATATGTACACGGACAACTTTTTCCATTGTTCACTTCAGGGGTGGAGGAAGGAAAGGGAGGGTTGTAGAAAAATGTGTAACCATAAATTTACAAATAGGTGAATGATGAAAAACTCCCATAGCATGTAACCGGAAAAGTAAGATAAAAATGTCAATTAAAATAAAGAATCAGCACAGTAAAATTAAAGCCTTTAGTTGGACTTCTGAGTTATATGAGCAGCAAGATAGCAGACTTTATATTTTCTCTGATTTGTACAACCTCTCCAAAATAGAAATTATGCATCAAAGATAAATTAACTTCAGTTGTTTCCATGGACAGGACACTCAGAATCCTAAAAATGTTAAAAGAACAATCATCGCAAACTAAGGAATTGATGTTATTCCCATCAAGGTTGCAGTAGTAGACCCAGGAACATGGCACAGGCTTACATAAAAACACCACTTCTATACCCTATTCCCCTTTCCCTTTTTTTACTACTAGCTCCAAGCTACAAAAGTTTATTCAGAGTTCAATAGCCAGTTTGGCCACAATCCTTCAAGATCAAAAATCTGCTGGGGGCCACATCCTGTACATGCCATCAGGCAAAGTGCTGATTTATCAGTACCAGAGAAGACAAATTCTGAACTCCGGATGTTGAACCACAGAGAACTGAGGAACTTAAGGAATTGGATAGATCACCAAGACATGATATCATATATGTAAGGGTATACAGCACTCCCCCATCTGAGAAAAGAACACATTAATCAGCTTCCTCAAATCTAACCATGGAAAGTCACTTGAGGTAGAGAGATAGAGATGTAGAATGGCAAGCCACAAATTACTCAGTATGAAAGGAAGCTAAGATGTCTTGAGATCCAGCCCTCTAGGAAACCACAATCAGAGGGGAGAGAGTCATGAAGTGAGTGATAAGGCAAATAAGGGAGAGAGAGAAAAAAGACTGAAAATACTACAGATTTCAGGAAGAAGAAATATCAATGACCCTGAAGACAGATAAACCAATAGGAAAAATAAGAACTGAAGGAATTATTTTTTTCCCTTCAGATCTAGTAATCAAGTGTAGGCATCTATGAATAAATGCATCAAAATAAAGATGATCCAACATTAGATGAGACAGAGGACCCTGTGGAATTTGAGGAGAGCATGGAACCATGACAGCATGTTCTTGAGTAATTTAGAAGAAAAATGAGAATTATAATAGAATAATTCATATCCTTCATTGCTAAAATGTTGAACAGAATAGGAAAAAACCCATAAAACAAAAAAAAAAACCTTTGAATCCTCAAAGAAACAAGAGAGAACAACCAATTAGGAATTCAAATATATACAGAAGGTGAGATATTTTCATAGTATGAGTTAAAAAACAGTTATGGCATAATACATAAAATGCTGATCTCAGAATTAGAAAGTCTTGTGTTCAGTTCTCATTGCTAACCCATACTGCTTATGTGACCCTGGGCAAGTCACTTAATTTCTTGGTGTGATCAGAAACTCAAAGGTTATCAATTCTAGGACAGATTACAGATCTGTGCTGTCAGAAGGAATTTCCTCAAAAGGAGTTCCCCATAACAGTGAAATCACAGGTAATGTCCAAGGAAATTATTTCAGTGTTACTCCCAAATCATTCTAATGGGTCAGTGATATAAAAGATATTTTATTATAAAGAGAAAGGCTTTTGTCCTAACACTAATAAAGGTGAAAAAATGACTAATAGAGTACTAAACAAATTGGATGGCTCCAAATAAAGACAGAAACAATATTACTGACTGCACAAATTTGTCATAGATTTGTCCTAATAAGAAACATTTATATAGACAACAGTTGTTTATTATATATGTATAGTTCAATATTTTGCATTAAGTACATAAGAGAGATCTATGAAAGATAAAGGAAGTGAGGTGGATGGTAATTCAGGGAAATCAGGAAAGGCTTTTTGTAGGAGATGACTTGAGTTGCAGTAATATTATCTGCTTAAGTGAACATGCCTTTCCCTTTCTCCTCTTGATCTCAGTTTTATACAGCTGAGCCCTTTCTCCCTGCCATTGTATATTCTTCTCTGCCCTTCCCTTTCTCTGAACCCTCTAAAATCCTTCATCCTTGATCTTTTTTTTTGTAAGGCAAATGGGTTTAAGTGGCTTGCCCAAGGCCACACAGCTAGATAATTATTAAGTGTCTGAGACTGGATTTGAACCCAGGTACTCCTGACTGCAGGGCTGGTGCTTTATCCACTATGCCACCTAGCCTCCCCTATCCTTGATCTCTTAATATAATCTTTCTGACTCCTGTCATTAATTAAAGATAACACATCTTACAAACTCTCCCCATGAAGATGGCTCCTTCCCTCATGTTTCCCCAATGAGTCAGAACTGGGAATCAGCACCTCCCTTCTTACTATGCCAGGGCCCCAAAAACTGGCTCCCTAGACTAAGCAGTTGAGGATTCCCCTAGATACTACCAAGGAAGATAGTGTACCAAGGAAGATGGTGCTTGGATGGACCCCAGTTAAATGTTTCCCAACAAGAAAACCTTGCCCCTTGTCATGGATTATGCCACTGTAAAACCCTTCCCAATGCTCTACAGGTTATTTTATTCAGTTTATTCCTAGGAATTATATATCATACCTTAATAAAATGCTCAATTATATCATTTCAAAGGTTGTCATATGGTAGCAAAGTGTCAATAATGAACTAGCTTCACTGGGAAGTATGTTTCTATGCAATCTTTGGATCCCTAGGGTATATTGCATTCTTAAATGATAAAAATGTAAAGAATATGTGTCCCAAAGTCTTGGATTCAAATTCTATGTATGCAAGTTTTATTGTCTTGGATCAGTAACTTATCTTCTCTGAAACTCACTTTTCTCATCTGTAAAATGAGGAGATTGTATTTTGTATCCTCTAAGGACTTGTTATTTCTAAATCTATGATCTTATGAATTGTTAAATTTTGTTGATAAACTTTATTTTTGGTTTTAATAGGGATGATAAACTATAAGGAAAGGAGGGATTTGATGGAAATTCATTACTTAACAAGGAATAAGGGAAATGGGTTTTGGCAATGGGGAGAAAAGAACGGACAAAACATCTGCTTGTTCATGAATAAAACATTTATATTCTGGAACGTTGCCACCTTGTGGTACATTAATCATTTTTAGTTGGTTTTTCTGAGCTATAAAAGCAGGTGAATCTAGAAGACCTGATTTCATCTTCAGAACCCTGGCCAGCGACTCTAGCCTTTCACTATTAGCAGTAGTTGATAACTTTCACTTTGCTTGTGGCTTGTCATTTATCAAGATTGATGAAATCTCATTTTCCAATTCTGGGGAAAAAGATAATGCATGAATTTAAGGCAACATGATTGTGGGATCATTAAAGGTAGGAGTTTGCTTTTACAGCATTACTTTTTGAGGTCTAACAAAAAAAAGCAGTGTCTGGAGCTTTGACATTTTTCATATTTGTTTTCCTGAAAGTGAGAGACTAATGGTGTTGATGAGGATTAGGATAACTGCTGTGCAAACCATATCTGGCTGCCCCTCCAAATGGGAGTTCGAGTCTAATTTGTGTTACCTTATCTTTGCTATTTTGGTTCCTCCCTGTCTCTCTTGAGAAGTAGTAGTCAATCTTTGGCTCATCTTGTCTTCTGATGGGAACCTCTGCTAGAATGATGCAGGTCTCTTATACTCAAAATGTTAACTTGGCTGCTTCTGAGAGGGGAAGGGCTAGTATATTCACTGTTGTATCCAGTATGATTCTCTTTTCTAGTGTGCAAAAGATTATTTAAGGAGTAGCCCTTAAGGAATCAGTCACTGTCAGCTGCTAATGAACTCAGTGTTGGGAAGAGGAGTTGAAGTAAGAAGGTTGGTTAATATTCCTACAAAGTAGTCATTAACTTCAGCAAGAGCTGATTTGAGGCAAAGGGTTGTAATCACCATGTTTTAAATAAGCAATAGCATTTATCCAGTGTTAGGCATAGGAGAGCTCACGGTAGTGAATATCTCATACTTGGAAATACTTGGTGTAGGGGAAGGCATATATATATATATATATATATATATATATATATATATATATATATATATGGAATATGCTGTGTCCTAATAATGCATTCAATTTCAACTTTTCACAGAATACTAAAGTTTCAATAGTGAATTGGCTTCACTGGGAAGTAAGGGTGTCTATTTCTCAATTTTGGATTTCTAGTGCCTATAGCATATCAGACATTTAACTTATTTTAACTGATACAGTGGAAAGCATATGAATGTGTTTAAAATGCTCTTCTATAAAGGAAGTAAGAATTTTCAAAATATTCAGAATAATCAATAAATATTAGTGATATAAGATTAAATTATATGTTATGTAAAGGTTGCTTGTTGGAATTCAACATTTAAAAGTAAATTTGATTTTACTGTATTTTGATTCTACTTCAGGAAAAATGGAAATTTGAGAGCTGA
Source organism: Macrotis lagotis (assembly GCF_037893015.1). Lineage (NCBI taxonomy): Eukaryota > Metazoa > Chordata > Mammalia > Peramelemorphia > Peramelidae > Macrotis > Macrotis lagotis. The sequence goes on from NC_133659.1 coordinate 293,751,270, forward strand.
ATTAAACCTTAGGTAAACAAAGGTTTGGGGGTTTTAATATTTATTCTCTTTTCTGGAAAAATGATGTTATACTTCTTCTCTCCACTGTCCACATACACATATGCTCTTTCAAATCTATTTAGACTCTCCTTTTAATCTGAATTTAGAACAAAAATATTTAGTTCAAAAAGGGGAATCAGAGTATACATTCAGACATGAGGCTGAAATGCCAGTGGTTTATATTTATAACAGTAACACAGTGACACACAGTGGCCCTTAGCCTAAAAACTCCATTGGACCAACTGAGTAAAGATGGCTTAATATCCTAATTGCACACTAATCTAATTTGCAGTCCTGGGTGACTTTATCATTTGCTTCCCAAATGATTTGGTTTTATTAATTTATTTTCTATGACTCTAACTTATTTTGGGAGTGAGAGGAGATGGTAGTTTAAGGAGCTCTCAGGGGTTTTAATTTTTCTTAGAGATGTCCAAATAACTGCCTCTAAGTCCACAAAACATCTCCAGATTTTAAAATCATGGCATGTGGTTCAATCTCTTTAATCATCATCATCAGTGATTCTGACCCTAACATGTGAATCACAGGATCTATAGCTAGACTGAATCTTAGGGGTTCTCTAACCCAAAATCCTCATGTTACAAATGAAGAAACTGACACTGAGGGGCATTAAGTGATTTGCCCAAGGTCACATATGTAGTCAGTGTTAGACATTGGGTTGATCTGCAGGTCTTATAATTCCAAGTCCAGGGGCAACTATAGGTGACACAGTAGATAGAGTACCATCCCTGGAGTCAGAAGGAACTGAGTTCAAATGTGACTTCAGACACTTAATAATTACCTAACTATATGACCATGGCCAAGTCACTTAACCCCATTGCCTTGCAAAAACAAAGAATTTCTAAGTACAATATTCTTCTCACTGTACAATGATAAAAGAGAAATTATAAAAGTTGTCAATCAGTATTTTTCAACCAATAACAAACCACTTTACTATGTGCAAAAAAGTATACTTTCTACCTCATAGAATCTGAGCAAATTTCTATGTATCATTTGGGGCATCCAAATCCTGATTTGTTTGTATTAAAGGGACAACTTGGTGATACAATGACTAGAGCACCAGGCCTGGTCAGGGCAATCTGAGTTCAAATCCAACCTCAGACACTTCTAGTTGTGTGCGATGGGGAAGTCACTTAACTCTATGTGCCTCAATTCCTCACTTGTAAAATGAACTGGAGAAGAAAATGGAAAACCACTTTAATATCTCTGCGGACATAAACCAACCCACAAAGTTTGTGAGAGATGCAGAGTCAAACATGACTGAAAACAGCTCAAGAATAGCAATGAGCCAATTGATCGTCATTCAATATCAAAAGGTTTCTATCAATAAGAGAAAACTCATACTAATTGGTCATTTACAGAATTGAGAGATCATTCTGGAGTTTCACTATTTAGGAAGCATTTACTGGAAATTTAAAGCAAACAATTAATTTATTATTTTTCCCCACGCATGAAGATGTCAATTTTAATTTGTCTTATATACAAGAAGCAAGCCCAAAGAGGGCATTTTCTAGTAACAATGTATTTAGTGCTTGGAACATGATTCTTTCTTTGTATACCATTGCTTTTATTTTTTAGTCTGATGCCTGAGCTATTAGTGGCTACGTAATGGCTACAAGACAGCCGTGGTACTCAGTGCACTACCATTATCCAACTAATTGCTCTGTGAAGTGCTTTCAGAAAAATTGGGTCTGAAAGGCACTCTATACTACCAATTTGTAGTCTATTCTTAGGCTCCAGTGATGCCTGGAAGAGCAATGGATTATAAAGTCTATTTGTGAAAAAGACAATATTTTTGTCATCGTGACGCAGGTTCAGAATGTTGTTCGTTGGTTGGAAGGTGGAAAGTAATCATCTATGACTCTGAGTATCAAATACATCATCTGGAAATTTACTTGCATTTGAACTGTCTTTCTAGATTTCCTCCCTTCCTCCCTCCCTCCCTCCCTCCCTTCCTTCCTTCCTTCCTTCCTTTTTTCCTCCTCCTTCCTTTTTTCTCTTCCTTCCTTTGTCCTTTCTTTCCCTCCTCTTTCAATCTTCCTTTTTTTACTTTCTATCATTCTTCTTTTCCAATTTAGATCTCACTTCACATTTAAAGGGAAAAAGTAGAACAGAACATATGGATTAATTTTGGAGATTGAATTAATCAAAAAGGTATTTGCTTTTAGGAAATTTCAAGATTTTATAATTCTGTTTTAAGCATATGCTCAGCTTTCCTCATTTGCATGGTGGAACAATTCGGATGCCCTAGACAGACTGCTGCTGAGTACACTGCAATGTGACCAAAGGACTGTCTCAAGGCATCCCAATGAGCTGCTTGATCTTTCAGTTTAGCCTCCAAAATGATTCAACTCATTTTCCAATCAAGATCCTCACCCCTGGAAAAGAACAGTAGCAAGAAATTGTGTGGATAAAAGAAGTTTAATGGAGGATGAAGTCTCCCTGTGCCTTCTGCTGCCGGGTTGGAGAGAGGAGTAAATTCAAAGTCTTCCTGGCATATGCTTTCTGCTCATTCATTATAATTTACATTCATGAATAACTTATTCTGTCTTGTAACTATGATTTTTTGGCAGGAGGAGTAACAATACATTTCCAATCTCAGGTTGAAAGATGCAGCATGTTGGGGCTAATCCTTCCTACCAAATGGTTCTGATTTGGAAGGAAAAAAAATGTTTCTGATGATATTTCCAGACTATTTCTCTCCCCCACCCACCCTTCTCACTTTGACTCTCCTGAAAGAATTTGACTTCTGAACCAGCAAATTCAAAATCCAGGTGGATTTACAGTAAATGCTTGGGTGCTATGTTGATTGAGATGCCCTGAACTCTTGCCTCTGACTTTATTGAATTTATATTCCACATCTATTCCAACTGTGTATCGAGTTTAGCATTACTAAACACATTGCATTTGCTTAATGACTATGTGCTCCTTACATTTCAATTTCTCTGAGTCATCCTTTTGAAATTCCTCTAGTATTAGGAAAGTCAGGAAAGGGGGTGAAGCCAAGCAGAAGGGGAAAGATGGGCCAAGTCATGCAGTCCGGACCTGGATGCGCTTTGCTCAGAGAACTGTTTTCCAGGTGCCAGAGTGATTGTGTTGGCAGAAGGGCTCAGCCTGGTGAACTTCCTGGCCTCCCAGAGCTCCCTGTTCTGAGCAAGAGCAGAAGAAGGCCTTGTCTGCCCACCTCTCACTCCCATGGGGGGCAGCCCAAGCTTGCCCAGAGGATGGCAAGCTCTTTGCCCCCCCAGACTGGAACACAACAGCTGCTTAACAGCAGATGACAATACTGCACGAACATTTAGAAAAGGAATTGAATGAGGGGCCTGCTTCCAAAAGGAGCTTGGGGGAGAGGGGCTAAGCAAAGCAGAAGGAAATTCCGCAACTTGGAAGCTGGCCAGACTGTTCAAGGCCAAACAACCAAACATCCCATTAATTTCATACCCACTTCTTTCCCAAACCACCTTCTCTCTCTCTCTCTCTCTCTCTCTCTCTCTCTCTCTCTCTCTCTCTCTCTCTCTCTCTCTCTCTCTCTCTCTCTCTCTCTCTCTCTCTCTTTCCTTTCCTCTGTCTCTCACTCCTTTCCTTTCTCTTCCCTCCCTTCCTTCCTCCCTGCTCTTTCTCCTTTCCTCCCAGTCTCTATCTTTATCTTTTTCCTTTTCTCATTCTTCTACTCCCTCCTCCCCCTTTCTCTCTCACACACCTCTTTTCTTTTTAAAAAGAATAAGGGGGCAATCAGTTGGTACAGTGGATAGAGCACCAGTCCTGGAGTCAGGAGGACCTGAGTTCAAATGTGACTCAGACACTTAATAATGACCTAGCTATGTGACCATGAACAAGTCACTTAATCCCAATGCCTTGCAAAAAATAAAAAAAGAATGACAAGAATTTTGATGATATTAGCACACAGGATCACAGTTCTGGGCTTCAGTTTTCTGTCTCAGACTCAAGACACATCTGGGATCCAAACCCATCTGAATTACTGTTTCAGTACTCACCCAGGGAGGAGTGGTTCACCTATTAAATTGCCAGAAGCCCACCATGTCAAGAACTCATATACTTCCAAAGGGGTCCCCTTGCCCGTTATTGCTCCAATGTGAAGTTTTCATTGGCCAGTCTGTTTCAGAAACTCAGAAATTTGAACAATAGACTGTAAGATGGAACTTTTAATTTAATGGGAATATAAAAATATGCCTGTTATGGCATAATTTCAGTATTAGACTATACATAACAGGGAAATAATTTGTTAATAAAATAGATTAAAAATGTGTCAATGAAAGATTATCATTTTTATTCTTTCCATTTGTACTACATTGTAAAACTTTGCTACCTCCTGAGGGGAAATAATAATTTTTCAGCTGAATTTGTGGTAGAGAAAATTTTTAATTTATCTCATTTTATTCATCTTATGAAGTAGCATTATACATTTTCATAATTTTTATGAGCCACATCAGATTTGACTTTTCATAAAGCATTTTTTGCATGATACACCCTATGTACATGTTAATATGTATGTGTTGAATAGTCCTGTTTCCTTATATATTACTCTATAGCTACTATTTCTATTTTTCATTGACAAAAAATAATTGCTTTGAAGTCATGAGTACTATATTTTTAACAGATTTTAATTATGATTAAAAGGATTAATGTTTCATCTTCCTCTTTCTCTAAAATATTATCATGAAAAGAAATCATCATAAGGTAGTTAACCTTGAAATTTAAAAATATCAATGAATCCCATTAGCCATTATGGTCTCCATCTTTCAAAAAGCTAATAATATTAAACTCTCTACCCTATACTTGAATCAGGAATCACCTCTATAATCCACCAACCAATTGCAGCCATTGTAGTTACCAAAAAATTAAGGAATTCAAATCATCTTACTGATAATTACGTATTCTATCATTGTTTAGCTTCTTGTGAGTAGACATATTTCAGTGAAGGATAAAGGGTGAAATGAAAGATCTTAAACTTTCTGAAGTTACATAACTCATAAATTCATATTTCAAATCAAGAATATTGGCCAAAAAATAAAACTTTAATTATTTTATACAAAGGAAATGATAGAATGAGGGGATAGACTTACTTATGATTTCATTGGTTCAAGGAATTCCTAAATGAGTTCCTTCCTTACCAGTGCAGGTTGGCATCTTCTCTGCCATTTTCATTCACAGAGTTACCTAGGAGACTGAGAGGTTAAGTAGCATGTAATCGCTTTTAAACTAGATTGACAATTAGAAACAAGTGTAATTTGGAGAGGGAAAGAATAGGAAGGAAGTGGTTTAGAAATAATACATTCCTATAGGGTTAAACTGGGAGAGTAATTATTAATTTCCCAAATGCTAAATCTATATGAAAAATATTCTAGGAAACTATAGTATCCAAGGATGATTTGGATAACTGTAGACAAGAAAATTGCTTGGGAGCATTACCAATGTTGGTTTTCTTTTTTAAATTCTACTCAGCAAAGCTTCTTAATGATTGTCAGTTCATACATTTTGATGTGCAGCTAGGTGGTGCAGTAGATAGAGCACTGACTAGCCTCGGAGTTAGGATGAGAGTCCAAATCCAGCCTCAGACACTTAATACTAGCTGTGTGACCTTGGGCAAATCATTTAACCTTAATTGCCTCACATCCAGCACCAGATCCAGTTGTCCTAATTCATTATCTGATCACTAAACTCAGATGATTTTGGAAGAAAAAATGAGGCTAGTGACTTAGCATCCCCCCCCCAACTCAAATCCAATTTATGTGTTTGTCATGGCATCACCTCCTTGATATCATGGTCTTTGAGAATGAAGGACAAATATCATCATCATCATCATCATATCATCATCATCACTTTGGTATATCTGAGTAAAACGGTACTATAGACCTTTTTCACATTTAGACTCTCCAACTTCTAATGATGCCTGAAAATTTTTCTATTGATAGCTGAGACTGTCTGCTACTGGTTACTTTTAGGAGTTTCTACTGGTTACTTTGAGGACTTTGTATCACAATGAAGTCTACTTCAGTGTAAAGCATAGGGATTATAACTTTTTGTTTGTTTTGGTTTGTTTTGTTTTAGAAGCAATGGAAGGCTCTTTCAGCCCCCTTTTTGCTGTCATTCAGTCAGTTTTCAGTTGGGAATGCCTCTACAAGAGCTCCTTTGAGGTTTTTGTTGGCAAAAATAGGATAGTGGTTTGCAGTTTCCTTCTCCTGCTCATTTTACAGATGAGGAAATTGAGGCAAATAGAGTTAAGTGATTCACACATGATCACATGGTTAATAAGTATGTGACAGAGTTGAACTCAAGAAGATCATGATTTTATACATTGTAACATCTTTTCAATATCTGTTTTTTGGCACTAACTAAAGGTAGAATGCTGTACCTTGTGAGCTGCTAGTATCTGTAGCATTAAAGTGGCTAGCTTCAAGTGGTGCCAAATGATTCTCCAGACTTTGCACAATTATAGTTTATAATTAATAATTTACAGTTTATAGACTATAAACTCCTTGGGAGGAGCACAAATCATATCTTGTATATATTCTATATTCTTTACAGTGACTAGCAAGTGCTGAGTATATTGTTTTGATTTGATTTCTTGGGACCTGTGATTATTTACTGTCAGTACACTCCTGTATGGAATCTCCTTCTAGAGATATAAAAGTTCTCAACTAATTTGTAATGTTGTAACTTTGAGAACTGCTTTGTGTAGATTAAATGACCACATGACTGGTATGTGTCAGAATCAGGTCCTGAACCGGAGATTTCCTGGATCTAAGGCGATCTACCATCATTCCTCTTGAATATAATAATAGATACTCAATAAATATTTATAATTTGCTGCCTCCCTGCAAAATGTGAAGTTCTGTGAATGACACTTAAGACCCATCCTGATGCCTGATACTACCTTCCCTTCCTAGCCATGTTCCCAACTCCTTCCCTATCTGCCCTCCAAGTCCTGCCAAACTGGACTTATCTCTAAATCTATTTTGAACTCCTCTGCCTCAGTCCTTCTCTTGGTTTCAGACCTTCCTTGTCTAGAATACCTTTTTTTCCCCCCCTTTGTTATTTATCTCCTACCTGAAATAGAAAGCACTTTTCACTAACAGTGCTCATCCTTAAGAAAAATGTTTTGTTTTCTCTTTTTCAGTGATATATTTAGAGACTTCAGTTTCCCTATAAACATGTTTATCTACTGTTCTCACGATGACTTAGACTATTAACTTTCTAGTAGGGTCCAGGCATGTGAGTCAAAGCTCATTTTGTTCAGCTTTATTGGCTCCCTGACTTTCTGTTTGAAGTTGTGAATATGACTCTCTTTGTTCCCATCTGGCAGCTTCTGTTGTGAGGTTTATGAAAGACAAGGTCTTTCTAACAGCTGGCCAAGCTTCTAGTCCTTTTAACAAAAGTGATAATACTACCATAAATATATAAATAATCTCTGACAGTACAATAAACTCTGAATAAATAAAAAAGTCTGAACAGTTGCTGGTAAACATTCAGTTAAGATGGAATAATGAACTGATAATTTTAAAATTATTTTTCAGTTCAGTTTAACAAGTATTTCTTAAGAACCAACTATCTGTGATGGTAGGTTAAAGAACTACAAAACAAAATGCTAAACTAATCCCTTCCCTCATTAAACCCATATTCAATATTTTGCATTATTTCATTATTTTTGGATTAATTTTCCTACTATAGTCAATTATTGTTTAAAGTTCAATGTAATTCTTAAATAATCAACTATATCAAAAACAATTTTAGAATAATCTGAAGTTGGGCCTATTGGTCTGTTCTTATTTTTTATCTTTAACCCAAACTCAGTACTTCTATTAGTTTGTCCCTCTTGATTACTTTCATACCAGTAGAGAGTCAAAGCATTATAATGGAAAGAATACTGGATTTGACCTTGGGTTCAAACTTACTTCTGAGATTTATTAGTCATATGACTATGAGCAAATCATTTAACTTTCCTGAGGCTAATTGTTCATCTGTAAAAAAAAAAGGAGAATAATATCTACTTATCCACAGGGGGTGTTGTAAGTTCCATCTAAATTATTATATGAAAAATGCTTTGAAAATTTTATGGCCCTACAAGATTATTATAATTGCTATAATTATTTTACTAATATTGATTCTCTTTACTTTATATATCCAAAATAGGTCCTTTAAGCACTTTAATTTTTTTTTAAATTTCCTGTCAATACTAAGCTGGGAAGTCTTTCCAGAGTTCTTTGATCTCTAGCCTCACTTTTCCACAGAATATCATTGCCTACCTTGGAACATCTATGCCTAGAAATCCAATACAACATTTTCAAGAAGAATTTAAAGGTTGGGTCAGTGACTTAGTGAGTTGTTATTGCTACATACTGTGGCATTCTTGCTACTGTAGATAGATACTCTCACTCTCTCTTCACAGTGTTTTCCTCCTAGATTCAATGAAGGTAGGTAGACATATGGAAAATCAATACAATTACATTGGATAAGAGAATCAGGCTGAACAACTGATCAGAATACATGTATGAATTGTTTTTCCAAATAAAGGCAAGAACTTTATTTTATCCTACTTAACTACAATAATTCAGAATGGACAATGTCATAATCATTCATTCCAAATATTTCTTATCTTTCCTTGCATTCTCTCCTCCTCCCTCCCCTTTCTCTCCACCCTTCTCTCCCTCATCCCCATCAAACTAATAAAAACATGACTTTCCCCAATACCAACATATTCTTCACTGCTTTTAACCTTCATGCCCCTCTACCTCTACTGTAGTTTACTCTTAGAATAGTCTATACAAAAAAAATAATGAATGTCTAGAATGGTAGCATTGAGAATGAAAGAGCAGAAACGGATTAAAGAGATATGTATGACATGGGGATTACCACTAAGATTTGGATCTGGATGAAGAGAACAAGGAGTCACATATGACATGTATCCATACAAAAATGAGATTTTCATGGAGATAATTAGTTTTGTATGACACATGCTATATTTGAAATGCTGGTGGAAAATACAATTTAGATAGGTCAAGCAAGCAATTGGAAACATGACCCTAGAGAAAAATCTAGGTTGGAGATATAGATTGAGTAACTACCATACAAGATCATAATCTGATCCAACATACCTACACAGTTTTTGTTTTCCAACATTGTCAATCAGATTCTTTCCCTCATTGTCAGACTAGTCTCATCTTTTCCTTCAATGCACACTACGGTGAACAATATCTTCACGCTTCATTCTTCCTGTCAAGCATTTCTTCCCTTCTTTTATCTATCCGAGCATGGACCATTCTCTCAGTCTTACATCTAAATCCTTCCTTCTTGAAATCTTTTTTATCTAGTCCAGACTTTCTTAATCTCTCTATTCTGTCAAGTCCTCTACATTAATATAGTTTTTACTTTCTTGCACTGCATTGTTTCATGTATCTTATTTTTTCAACTATAATGTCATTCTGTTAAAGACAAACCCAATGATTTCAGCTTCTGTTTATTTCTGATAATTCATGTCCTTGGATCAAAATCAAAAGTCAGCTTAAAAGCTGTTTTTCATCTTTTCCCTAAGCACCAAAGTTCTCTGGATTTAAATTTCCTCTTCTGTGATTTAAGACAAGTATTATCTATTCTCAACATATCATCAAGCTGTGTGAAGTCTCCATGTGAGAACTATAGAGGTCATGTTATATACTTAAAATGTATTTTATAGGTGCAGCTAGGTGCCACAGTGGATAGAGCACTGGCCTTGGAGTCAGGAGTACCTGAGTTCAAATCTGGCCCCAGACACTTAATAATTACCTAGCTGTGTGGCCTTGGGCAAGCCACTTAACCCCATTGCCTTGAAAAATAAAAAATAAAATAAAAAAATGTGTTTTATTAAAAATATGATTATGGTATATTGATTGGTTTCGGGATTAGTTTTATGAATTCACATGAAAAAATGAATTTCATGTCTTGGAAACTCACAGGATAAATACCAAGAAGAATGGTAATGTGATTTTTATTTGAAAATCAGCATAACCTCCCTAAACTTCGTGGAATATCATTATGACAAGTAAAAATCTCTAGATATTTTTTCCAGTTCAGGCTTATTGTTTCTCATTCAAGATCATTAATAAAAATGTGAATAAATTTCTAACAAAGGAAACTTGCAAAGACTATTTTACAGTATCCACCAATTTGCTTAGGGATTTTGAAATTAGAATTCATGGTGACAACTTAAGAAAGTTGTATAACCTTTAGCAAATCACTTGAAATCCTTGGGACTTGGTTTCTTCATCTATGAAATTTAGAAATTGGAGTATGGAATCTCTAGAGCTTTGATCCTATGAAATTCTTTTGCTTAAGGCAAAGAAAAGAAAACTAAATTGTAATTCAGCAAAATGCAAGCTCCCTGCAGGCAGGGATTGTTTGTTTTTTGTCTTTGGAGACTTAGCTCCTAATATGCTACCTAGAAGATAGTAGGCCTTTAATAAGTATTTGTTAAATCAAATTAGTCTTGAGTTAAATCATAATAATATTCAACATTTACTTGCATATTGCTGCATAGTTACCAAGTGTCTTTGAATATTATCTCAATTTGTCCTCACAGCTATATATATAAGTTAGGGGTACAAGACTTTTAGTCCTTACTTTACTGGAGCCAGGGATTGAGGTGACTGGGGTGGGATTGAAGCAGGAAGCAGAAATCAAACACAGAGTTATTAACTTTCTGATGGTTAAATGGAGCTAGAATTCATTCTTGGTCTTTCTGGCTCTTGATTCTGATTAACCCACTCTACCACCACCCCCACTCCACCCCGACTCCCCGCACAGGGCAAAGGTTGAAAGAAATATTTCTATTTGTATTCTATTTCCATTGAGTATTTTTAAAAATAGATTCTATGAAAGCTGTTAGACTGAAATTCAACATTAGAAGGAACTTTTAGAGTAATGAAAACAATGAGATATATAATAGAAATCAACTATCATTTATATGAATAATAGTTTTTAGAGAATTGGGAATCATTCTTCTTACCTAAGCATCTGGTTTCTACTCACCTATTTTAGACCTATCAAAGGAACTTTATTTACTATAGGATGGGGTTGGGTAGAGATGGGGTGCAAGGAATAAATTTTCTAATGTGCTAAATAAAACCTATTTTCTTTGTTTAAGATAAATAACTGTGTATGTAAAAACTTCTAAATTGTACAAAAATAGACTTTTCAGGTCTTCTATTATCAGACTATGAGATTCATATGGTACCACTACCATTTCCTAGTCCTTTGCCAGATAGAGTAGGAAAAGACATTTGTGATAGCCTTGCCTGATTCCATCTATGTTTTATGAGATGAAAGAGAGACAAAAAAATGTATAATGTTTCAGGGTTTAGAGGACAAAGCAAAAACGGAAGAGGTTAAAATAGTCTCAAGATCAGAGTATTTCTCTTTGTATCTATAGCTACAAACAGTACCTTTCACCATGGTCAACTGATAGAAATTCCTAAAAGACTTAAAAGGAACTGGTTCAAATTCCAACTCTATATTTACTATCTATATCCACCCTTGGAAAAGTCAGTTATTCTGTTGAGTGCTCAGTACTCATATCTAGAAATTGGGCTAGGTATTTCTGGCATTTTTTTCATTCTGAAGTTCTGAACCTATGCCTTTAGGGAGTATCATTTGATGGAATCTATCAACAATTTGAGAAATTAGTCAATATTTATTAAGTGCCTACCAAACACCTGAGAATCAGCTTAGAGTAGCCTTGAAATAAAGAAAACACCTACCTCAGATACACACTGGCTATATAGGTAATCCTGACAAGCCAATGACTCTTTCAAAATCCTCAGGCAATTGTCTAAGACAAATTTGAAGTGCAGGTGACAAGCTACAATCCTGGAAGGAGATTCTTAACCAGAAAATCACTACACTAATGAAATCATACATCTGAACCTCTTCCCCTCTCTTTCCAAAAAATGTCCAAAACATTGTACAAAGACCTTGTAGGTACAAACATACAAAAAATTAGGCTGACTGTATTTCTCCTTCTGGAGTTTGGTGGGAAGAAGAGAGTATGTCCATGGATGAGCAAAAAAACAAGAAAGAATGTGATAGAGGAAAAGATATCAAAGGATCAAATTCTAGAGCTTCAAAAGGCTTAAGAACCCTTCAATCCATCTTCTTCCCAAATTATAGATTGGGAAACTGAGGCCCAGATTTCTGGAAAGTTGTGCCTTTTTGTTGTTGTTGTTTTTGCAAGGCCATGGGGTTAAGTGACTTGCCCAAGGTCACACAGCTAGGTAATTATTAAGTGTCTGAGGCTGGATTTGAACTCAGGTCCTCCTGACCCCAGGGCTGGTGCTCTATCTGCTTCACCACCTAGCTGCCCCTGAAAGTTGTGCTTTGACTATATAATATATAGGAATTGAAGCATCAGCAATAGGATTTGAACTTGGACCCTCTGACTTCACAGACAGTTGTTCCATCACAGTGCCAAAGTGAGAAATAAAGAAAGTACTATAGGGAAATGTAAGGAGAGAGCAAACACTTTGAATTGGGGGTATCAGGAAGATTTCAGTGGAGAAGGCATATAGTACCTAAACAGTATCCCAAAAGACAGATAAAAACACAAAGTACAGCCTCTGCTAATGCGAGCCATGCTGAGTTTGAGGAACAGCTACTCATTTAGTTGGACTGGAACACAGAATGAGCTATAGAAATAAGTCTGAAAAAGTTGTTTTTCAGTCACAAATTGAACAAGGGACCTCATTGATGATGAAAATAAATCCCAGGTATGCAAAGAGACTTGCTAAGTTCTCAGGTGTAGGAAATAGCACAGCCAAGATTTCCACCATGCATCCCTGATTGCAAAGTTGACATCCTTTCTAGTCTATCTGCATTCTGTCTTCATGGGGGTGATTACAAATCTTAAGAATACATGAAGATATGTTAAGATTGTTTTCTTTAGCTTTTCTATTTTTCTTTATCCTTAAAAAGACAATTACATGGCTTATTTTTTTCATTTCTTCTTTGGAGCCATCTCCAAAATCTCCCTGATTTAGGTTTCAGGACCCATAACTAAATAGGGCACTGTAATAAAGGATTATACAGAATATAGGGGAAAGTTTATTTTATACTTTTGCCAGACCAAAATCTTATTTATACGCTCTAATAATATAGTTGTTTCTAAAATGACAGCCCTGCATCACCAATTTTTGTTTCCTCTTGTTTAATCTGGTTTGCCTCAGAACCTTTTTGTTTCCTCATCTCCTGTTTAGCAACAAGTTTCTGTAATAGTTAAAGGGGAATTGAGTAAATAATAGATTGAAGTAGTCATTGAAGTAGTGAAGACCAATGCAGAGAGGCCTTTGGCTGAACAACTGTTTTGTTTACATTTTACCAAATTTGATGCATCTGTCATGTCTATATAAAATTGACTAAGATAAATACCAAGCCATTAATTGGTCCAAAGTCTAAGAATATGCTTATCAGAAGCAACCCATGCCATCTGATGGCAGTTTGTTCCCAGAATCAGGTGATCACATTAGCATTCTGCCATCACATTGACCCGTTCTATCAACATTATTTAGTGATGGTACATCTTTAATGTATTCAGCAATCCTTTTTTCTTACCCTGTGAGATGGGTTGGGATTAGTTCCATTTTACAAATGAAAAATGTGATGCAATGATGGGGTTAAATGACTTTACCAAGGTCAAATAATGAGTTGATAGCAAATCTAAGATTAGAACCAAGTCTTCTGACTTAGAGTGAGGGCAATGAGCCATGAGGCTTCTCTTTCTTTGAAATAATTCATCAAGCACTTATTGAAAATCAAGACAAATTAGGTTGAAGGATATCTCTTCTTTTCCACTAAGCATGTGTATAGAAGGTAGCCTGGCTATATTATTTTTCAGTTGTAAGAAGAATTTGTAATAAAGCAAATAGAGTGTGCATAAATGGGTCTTGAACACAGTTGGAACTTAATAAATAAATGCATATTGATTTGAAGTGAATATTTAATGGAATTAAACTTGTAGGTGAGAAGCAACTATCCTCTCATGAACCCATGTTCCATATTCATTTCTGACACAACATTGGTATAAAGTAGGGTATAGAGGCAGTGTCCTTCAACACAGCATCTTATCTATATGAAATGGAAGGGATAGATTTCTTATTCTCAAAGATCTAATCCCATCATTGTTTTCTCAAGCATTAAAATATTTTCTGTGTTTTCTAAGCACTAGTTCTGCCATTAGATGAACATTGTCCATATTTAAACTAATACTAGGTATTCATTAAGAACCTACTATTTCTCAGGCATTCTGCCAAGACCTAGGAATATAAAATCAAGAAAGTCCCTTGCCCTTGTGCTTGTTGTAATTGTGGGTGGGTCTGCCCAAAATTGGTATATGATATAGAAGTAAAACTTTAAAGGAAAGAGAGAGTTTTTAGCACTAGTAGAAATCCTGTAATTTAATATGAGTGAGAAATAGTATCCTGTGGCAGATTCATCTATATTTGAAATCAAAAAAGTAAAATCCTTCATAAAAACCCATGAATATGTATGTGTGTATTTATATATTTGGTTTAGTTCAGTACACATTCATTAAATAGCTACTCTTTTCAAGGTAACATATACAAAAGAGGGTAAAAACTATTTCCTGCCTTCAGGGAACATACATTCCATTAGATGGAATACATAATTCAAATAGGTTGGACAATTTTTTATGAGAAATCATTGTCTTGGTGCAAAAAAAAATACTTTAGTTCAATGTCCTGATATCCCTACATATGCTTTGGATTTAAGTATCAATAGCTACAGCCTAAATGTGACATTGTTTTCAGTTTTTGGTCCTGTAGTCGAAAACTCCCAAACCCTTGGCAATTTGGAAGAAAAACAGAAGGAAAAAAATCTACTTTCATAGAGGAAAACTATCTTGTTTGTAAATTTGGCCATCTGAAATCTGTGTAGTACAGTAGAGAGAAGAATAGCTTGGGATTAAGAGGCCCTGGTTTCAAATTCTACTTGTGATGTTTACTGCTAGGTAATTTGAGGATAATCATTGAATCTCACTGGTCCTCAGTTTCTTTGTTGTGAAATGAGGAAGTTGGAGTAAATGGCCTCTGATGTCTCTTTCAGTTCTAGATCTGTGACATGTGTGTCCATATTTGTATATATGCATATAGACACATGTGTATAGGTATATATTGGTAACATTAATGAGGAGATTTTCACTGAATATCATAAATCATGTTTTTGTGTGTGGAAAGGGGTTGCATTGGTTTTTATTGGATTATTTAATTGCTTATTTAAACATTTTAGATGTCATAATGAAATACTAGTTTTCAGGATTTGGGTATCATTTAACCTATCAGTTTCATGTTTATAAAATCAAATGTAGCCCTTGATTACTTTCACTTTCTTGATCTCAAATATGCAGGTAAATTAGGAATAGACACATCATTGGTCTGAGTTTTTCTTAGTGATGACAAGTAAGGTTTAATACTTTCATAGTGACTCCTTTTGATCCACTTTTTACCCCCAAAGCCACCAGTTGGGTTGCTTTGTCTAAGCAGCTGAAATTGCTGATAGGAAGAGAAATAAGGAAGATAGTAATACAGTGCCTTGATTTATGTTTCTCAAGAAGATTATAAAAAGTATTAATAAAAGAAGTAAGTTTCAATAGCTCAGTTAAGGTTACAGATTCTTATACTACTGGTTTTCCTTGTATCCTTGGGTGTTTATCTTCCCATTCAATTGTTATCATGTATTTCTTCATTTGGAACAGGGAAACATGGTAGTCCAAATGGACTTCCCAGTGGTTCTCTATCTCCTTCCTGCACCTTGCTTATGCAAAAGGACATTCAACTTTATAAGTTATTAGATACCTAGAATATTAGATACCTAAAAAAAGGAATTTTTTAAAATGAAAGATATTTTGAGCAGAGTGCTTTTTAGACCAGTGTTATTCATTTCCAAATTTTAAAAACTGAAAAAAAATGTTGATTTGTTACTTGACTATAAATGAAGAATATATAATGAAATGAGGCAAGAAAGAAATTAAGAAAATAAACAACCATTTATGTTTCAATTTAGTTTCCATTAGGGCCAATTACTACCCATCTATACTATCCAAGTCCTTTGTATTGTTTTTTTAATTTGCACAAAGAGAATTTTTTAAAATTTTTTTAAAAGAAAGATTTTATTTATTTTGAGTTTTACAATTTTTGCTCTATTCTTAATTTGCTCCCCCGCCACAGAAGGCAATTTGCCAGTCTTTACATTGTTTCCATGGTATGCATTAATCTAATTTGAATGTGATGAGAGAGAGAGAGAGCATATCCTTAAGGAAGAAAAATAAAAGTATAAGAAATAGCAAAATCACATAATAAGATAATGGAGTTTTTTTTCCCCAAAAAATTGAAGATAATAGTCTTTGGTCTTTGTTCAAACTCCACAATTCCCTTCTCTGGATACAGATGGTATTCTCTATTGCAGATAGCACGAAATTGTCCCTGATTGTTGCACTGATGGAATGAGCAAGTCCATCAAAGTTGATCATCATCCCCATGTCGAGATTAGGGTATACAATGTTTTTCTGGTTCTGCTCATCTCTCTCTCTCAGCATCAGGTCATGCAAATAGTTTGAGGTTTCCCTGAGTTTCCATCCCTTCTGGTTTCTAATAAAACAATACATATACCCCAGTTTGTTAAGCCCCCAACTGAAGGACATTCACTTAATTTCCAATTCTTTGCCACCACAAACAGGGTTGCTATGAATATTTTTGTACAAGTGATGTTTTTACCCTTTTTCATAATCTCTTCAGGGTATAAACCCAGTAGTGCTGAGCCTGAGTATTCTTGTCTAGATCTTTTTTGGTAAATTATTCATAAAGAATCCATCTAATTTGTGAGAGTTCTTTTCTAATTATTTTCATATTTTGTGGGTACCAACATAGCATGGGAGCTATTCCTCATCTGCCTGCTATGCCTCATATTCCTCTTATCATCAAAGGAAGCATTTAGACAACTAGGTGGCTCAGTCAATTGAGATGTAATCAGAAGACCGGAGTATAAATCTGACCTCAGACACTAATCCTGTGACCCTGGGCAGGTCACTAAACCTCTGTGCCTTAGTTTCCTCATCTGTAAAACGAGCACAATAATAGTATCTTCAATTAAAAAAGCAGTACTTTGCAAACATTAAAGCACTGTATAAATGCTGTATAAATTGTTATTTTTACTGTTATTGAATTTTGGAAAAGACTTGGGTGGGGAGGTATCTCGAAACCACATTTTGAAAGGCATCTGAATTATGGAAAGATATTAGTTCATTTGTTGAGTAAATCTCTTGAGAACATATGCAAATTTTTACAAAAAATTTTAGGATATTTAAGAACTAATCCTTTTGTCTTAGTTATAAAGAACTCTCTACTATGACCTTTAAAATTTTTTGCCTCTTTTACAATTCTTTTGATTGTGTTACATAAGTTTGTCTTTTAACCTCTTTCAACACCTATGTCCTGGTCTGTAAATGGGGAATAATATCATGTTATTAAAATATGTTTTTGAGAAAGTGGCCACTGATAGCTAACAGTTTCCTTGACCTATTATATGTAAATCTTTACTGATGGGGAAGGTAATCAATCAATCAATCCATAAAAATTTATTAAGTGCCTATTAGGTCTCTAGTATTTACATAGAATAGGGATATAATCATAAGAAATGAAATAGTCCCTGCTCTCAAATAACCTCCATTTGATTAGAGGAAATGACATTACCATATAAGCATCCACAAAACATGTACAAAGTTAAGTATAGGATAAATCTTCAGTGTGGTCCTAGAGGTTGGGAAAGATTGGCACAGACTTCATGTAGAGGATGAATTTTAAATTTAGCTTTGAAGGAATATTAGGATTCTAAGAGATAGAGATGAGGAAAGACTCCTTTCCAAACATGACAGAATAGCTTTGCAAAAGCTCAGTCATGGGAGATGGAAGAGATATACCCTAAAGGAGAAGGCAGAACACAAAGAAATGTGGGTACTTCACACAGAAAAAGCAGGAGTTCATGAGGAAGTCACAAGAAGCATCTTAAGTTCATGAGATCATAGATGCAACCCATGAAGATGTTGGTAGAATAAGTCTCAGGCATGGAAAAAATAGGAATAGCATTGCCTTTCAGTTTGGGTCATTTTTCAGTCATGCCAAACTCTTCATGACCACACATGGAGCCTTCTTGGCAAAGATGCTGGAGTGCCTTCAAATAGTGGTGGGATTCATAGGATGCAGCCATGGCACAACAAGTTTCAATAAGATTATGAATTTTACTCAGTATTGAAAGCAAGCAGATACTGGAGAACTCTTTAAATTTTAAAGTTCTAAATTTCTATCTTAGCCTAGATATATTTTTAGAAATATAATGGGTTTCCACATAATAAAAAAGTCCATGTATTAATCAATTAATTAGTAAAAGCAGCAAAACATATAAACTAGATAAGGTTTATCCTGGATGTACCTTCAAATTCAAGAAATATCACTGAGTCCCAACTCTGTCAGATAGTGTTAGGTGCTAGGGATAAGGATATAAAGATGACAGTCCCTCAAGGAACTTATAATCTACTAAATTCTCTTTAAAAAAAAACAACTTCAAAATGTACCTCATATCATAATTGTTGGTGCAAACAATAACAGGAAGATTTTGTTCACATTTATTCTGTTAAGAAACATTTTCTTAAAGTTACTTCTTTGGGAGATCAGGTCAGTTGAAGACACTTAGGTCATAGATCTCAGCTACCTAGGAAGCAAACATTGCCATCTAGTGACTACCCATTAGAATTGTTATCAGAAAGACCAAACATCAATTATAACCCCCCCCCCCATCCTCTGTCTCTCTCTGTCTCTGTCTGTCTGTCTGTCTGTCTGTCTGTCTCTCTCTCTCTCTCTCTCTCTCTCTCTCTCTCTCTCTCTCTCTCTCTCTCTCTCTATCCTAGAGTCATTCCATCTTCAACTTAAAATATTTCAAAGAATACTGCCCTGTTTTTTTTTTGTTTCTGACAAAACAGAGACTAACACCAAAGTTTATTTATTTTATGATATTGGATTTGAACTTAAGCAAATGAACAAGAAACAAACAGAATTTTTTTCCTTCAAAATATCTTTCATAAAAGTCAAGGGGGGAAAATCTATGAATCAAGCATCCAAATTTAAATGTTATTGGTATATAGAGCCAGATAGCTATCAATTTGCTTTATTTTATTTGTATAATTTATTTTATAACTCATTTTACAAATAGATATTCTCTATAAAGCAAGATTTTTTGGTCAAATCTTTAGGAATTGTTTTTGTATGATACATTTGACCACAATCTATTAACACTCATGAAATTGGTTAAGAAATTCATTTGGGGAAATAAAAATCAGCACTATTCTCTGTCATAAGCAGATAGATATAAGATTTTTAGAATACAAAGACTTGAAACTTGAGAACTAAATTATAAATTATTTGAAACTTCTTATCTCTTCTTCCCTGATCCTCATAGTAAATAACATTTTTCCCTGCCCCAAGAACTCCTGCTTCATGAAGGTAATTCAGTTACACATAAGATCATTGGACCTGAAGTTAGAAAGATGTGAGTTCAAATGTGGTTTCAGATACATACTGGCTGAGTGATCCTGGGTTAGGCAGATAACCTCTGTCTCAGTTTCTTCAACTCTAAAATGAGAATAATAATAGCATCCACCTTCCAGGATTGTTATGAGGATCAATTGAGATAATGTCTGTAAGGAGTTTGTTGTAAATTAATAAATTGTAAATAATTGCTTAACAAAAATTGTTTCCACCCTTCATTGGCATCCATTAGGAGTTTTTACTGTATATAACTGAGTCCTTCAGTTTATTTTCAAACATGGAACTTCTCTTTACCTAAATTAGTTTCACCAGGAACAAGTAAGAATATGAATCATTTCATCTGTGCCTGTGGTTCCCATTTAGATTACTGATACCATAAAACAAACAGCTAACAAATTTTGGAGCCTAGGAAGCTATCCATTCCAATTAACAGTAGGCCCAGGACATTCCTCTCTCATGATGTCAGAAAAAGAAACAAAACAGTGTGTTGATGTGCTTTTCTTTTGTTTAATAAAGGACCACATTATGTGCTATTAATATAAGCTTGATTTTGTTTTTCATGGAAAAGAAAATCCCAGCAGGAAACATAAATAATAGGAAGGTGTGTGTGTGTGGGGGGGGAGATCTTCCAGAGACCAGTGTCTGATATCTTTTTCTTCATATATAATCTTTTTTTTTAATTTTAGAAAGGTTTTATTTATTTTGAGTTTTACATTATCTTTTAATGTGATTCTCATTCTTTCCCTGGCTCTGTTTCCCCAGTAGCAGAATAGATGGACACATCCATGAATTTATATTACTGTTATTGCCTGCTGTTACCTGTCCTCCAGGATAGATACTTGCTTCATTTGCTCTTGAAGGGAAACACTTTAAAATAAATGAATTATTCCTATGTTTAAGTTTTGTTTACTCTATGAACCCCCTGAAGAAACCTGTAGTGCTTATTTCATAGAACACTGGGAAACAGGATCACATAATGGGTAGCTAAGTAAAAACATTTTGATGATGAAGTTTTTGATGTTATACAATGAGATGCCCATATGTATATGTTCACATGCACATGTAGGCTCCCATACTTGGTCAACATTTATACAAACTAGACCTTGACACATAATTTATTGTGGAAATACATATTCAGGAGCTGATATTAATTTCTTTCTCCTTTACTCTCAGCATATTTTTTTCTTCTTTTATTAACAGATGGGATAGAAAATCCATAACAGAAAGAGGAAAAATAAGAGAATATAAAAATGAACAAAACAGAATGCATTTAATCTTAAACAAACTATAATAAAGCATATACAAGCTAAATAATAAATATAAACTTTCTTTAGGATTATGCTCCTTTATATGGTTAAGCTTCACAAACTTGCCTACATAAACACATACACACATAACACACAAACACAGCAACACATTCAAATAAGTATAACAGAGATAGCAAAATTTGAGGACTCTTGAGAAAGGAAATTGGCATAAAGAGGAGATATTTCACCATTACACACACAAAATAGATATATGCCTTGATCCACCAAACATCAAATTTGCATTATTTTCTTGATTAAAAGATTTTTTTATTAGTCAGATATCTTCCTCTTTAAGTAGGCTATTTTAGTGGGCTGCAACTCATTGTAACAAGTATTTATTGCATCCTTTTATAATTAAGGAACTTTTGACAAAAAAACAAAATGCAATGTCTTCAAGAGCCTTCAAATCAACAAAGGGAATAAGAAAAATAGAATTGATTGTGAAAGAATGTAAGATGTTTAAGCTTCAAGAAGAAATTTGGGGAATCTGTGAACAATCATTTATCAGGCACTTTCACTGTGTTAGTTGTTGTAAGTATAAAAGAAAGATAAAAAAGAAAGTCCTAAACCTCAAGAAGCATCTATTCTGTTGGGAGAGATATCTAATAGCAGCAAATAATAAACTATATTCAGAGTTGAAGATACTCTGATAGGCAAGTGAACGAGCTAGGAAAGATCTTCCTTCTTTCTTTTTTTCCCCCTTTTCTTTCCATTTTTCCTCCTATTCTTCTTTCTTCCTGTCTTTCCTCCTTTTCCTTTTTCTTTCTTCCTTCCTTCCATCTTTCCTTGCTACCCTTCTTCGTCCCTTCCTCTCTCCCTTTTCCCTTTCTCCATTTCTTCCCATCTTTCTTCCATTCTCTCCCTCCTTTCTTTCCTCTCCTTTGCCCTTACTTTTATTTCTCTCTCCGTCTCTTTCTCCTTTCCTTCCTTCCTCTATACCTTTAACCCTTCCTTCCTTTCTTGCTTCCTTCTTTCCTTCCTTTATTAGAAGACTTTCTAGCTTTTTAACATCAGCCAGAATTCATGCCACACATGAATAGATTTAGAGAATTTGGTTCACTTCAGATCAAAATGAGATAGTAGAATATTGTTCCAGAAGAATACCCTGTTTATATGAATTCAAATTCAGTTTTCAAATCTAGATTACAATAAAAGAAATTATGGAACTTTTGATTGAAATGGGCATATCTTTTTTTACTTTTATTCTTTAGAGCTGAATAAAAGAGCCACTTTGGATAATTTTAATAATAAAAAATTTAGAAAATATAATATATACTTTTCATTTCATCTCCATGAAAGGAAAATAATCGCTTTGATTGCAGTGATAAGAAAAACAACATATGAAGGTTTTAGGAATGGTAAATTTGAATTGCTTAACAAAACATTGATCAAAAATCCATGGCTTTCATTGCAATCTCCATTTGGGAATTTTTAATTTGTTATAATTTTGTTTATATTCCCATCTCTTTTAAGACCTTTTTGGATATTTCCTTGACTTATTAAAAAGCATTTTCAGTTTTGTAGGACCTGACAAAATTTATTTTCCACTAATATTACTTTTGAGAATTTGGGTCCCCTCTACACCAAAACAAACTTTTGGAGAATGGCTTAAATGAAGGCCTATGATTCAATGTACCAATCAATTCAGGCTTGTGTGATCTAAAAAATGAAATAATGCCATTTCAGTTATTTATAGATCTGCATTGCATGTCTGTTAATGGAATAGCTACCATTGTTCCTTCCTTCTTAATCAAAGAAAGCTCACTTTAATAAAAAGAACATACACATTTTATATATATATATATATATATATATATATATATATATATATTTGCAAACCACAAAATGCTATACATACATTTTTAGTGTGTATGAATAACATTTTGTGGTTTGCAAAATACTTTGCTTACATTATCTCATTTGAGTCACATAATAATTCTATTTGGTTGGCTTTGGTCAATGCTAAAGCTTTGGGAATGGGGTACAAAGACCTAATACACAGCATTGTCTTCAATTCCTTTATGTTTTTCTTTGGAATTTTTTTGTTTTGTTTTTGCAAGGCAATGGGGTCATGTGACTTGCCCAAGGTCACACAGCTAGGTAATTATTAAGTATCTGAGGCCGGATTTGAACTCAGGTCCTCCTGACTCTATGACTGGCGTTCTATCCACTGTGCCACCTAGCTGCCCCTTTGTTTGGAAGTTTTAACAGCATTGTGATATCACACAGTAGAAAATATCTTGATGAGACAAATTTTGAGCGCTCATGCCTAAACTTTAAACTTTAAAGGATCAATCAGTTTTTTAGCTTTAGGATTCTCTCTCTCAAGGAAGATTATAGGCTCTCCACAGAGATTTTCTAGTGAGTCTTAGTGAATAGCTAAGGCAAAAAAATTCATTAGTTATTGATAAGTCAGCAGAAATTACTATAGGGTTTAAGTGGAGACCCATATCCAGATGTATACTGGAGCTATATCCAACTGACTTGGGAAAGCCCACTGTTAAATTTTCAATGGAAACATTTACACCTCAAAATTCAGGAAATGCTATAAATCTGGGCTTGATTTTATTTTTGTTGTTATTGATTATCTAGATTCAAGAAACTGATAAGAAAGTGTTAATAGGGATGGCTAGATGGCACAGTGGATTAAAGCACCAGCCCTGGAGTCAGGAGTACCTGGGTTCAAATCCAGTCTTAGACACTTAATGATTGCCTAGCTGTGTGGCCTTGGGCAAGCCACTTAATCCTGTTTGCCTTGCAAAAAAAACTAAAAAAAAAACCCATCAAATGTCCAGTACCTAGTCTGATCCCCAGAATAAAATTGCAGCTTAGTTCTGAAGCTATTCTTGTCTATGTGTCCCTTTGACTTTTCCTCTCTTCTCTGTCATTGTCACATTTCACCATCATATTCAAATTGTTCCTCTGCCTTTTTCTTTTTTCTTTCTTCTTCCTTCTTTCCTCTTCTTCTCTTCCTCCTTTTTCTCTTCCTTCTCCTGCTTCATGTTTCTCTTCTCTTTCTTTTTGAAGCTTACTAGTCCAACTTTTAGTTTATTGAGCTTAGTAAGACTAAAGACCAATCTTGATTTCATTTCATAGATTGGATATGATCTTTAGTTCCAGAAATTCTGATAGCTCTTTGGTTTGAGAGAAATTAGAATGACACAAAATATCATAGAAATAAATGAAGTATCTGACTTTAGAGATAGTATTTTATGGGTAATTGTAATTCAATTCATATCATATGGTTTATCTGTACTGCAAAGAGAGGGAGAGACAGAGAGAGACATGTAAAGAGAGAGACAAAATGAGAGAGACATACAGACACACACAGAGAGAGGAGACAGTTTTACTTCTCATTACGCAGCTTGCAGACTACTAATTAAACTGCCGTAATGTTCAAGATCACCCTTAAGTGACCTCTTTGTACCTGTTTTCTTTCCTTTTCCTGCTGTTACAATCACCTAAAACTACCACTTTATTTTCAACAAACATTGTGTACCTAACATGAGAAAGCAAATCTAGTGCCATAATATTCAATTTTAGGGTTTTCTTTTCACCCTTCCAAAATTGTCATTGGGGCTTGTTTGGGAGGGCACTTAGGAAAAGAGGGGAGTGTTAAGGTTGTCATAAAGAGTTAAAAAGTATATTAGCTTTTGATGTTTAAGAAATACTTGTCTATGAGTTTTTATAGTTGAGCTTTTCACTGTATTTCAGAATGAAACTTTCTGTCCTAGTTAAGAGAAATGAAAAATAATTATTAAGAATAAAAAGATATTTAAATTATTAATGCTATTGGCATGATATTATCATAAAAATTTAATTTTAAAAGCTTGATTTGTTAATTTTATGCATCATTTCCTTGGGAATCTCATAGGTCTTAGTTTATTCAAGTTTACTATCCATGCATTTTAAATTACTTTTTTGTGGTACTCTTTTAAATTATACCTATAAAAATATATAATCTAATTCTATTGCTCTTTAGCAAGGGGCAAATCTCCTTCCAATTGTTTGAGAGAAAAGACCATATCTCTATTTTTTAATCATGTATACTTTAATGCCTAATGTGTAAAATGATGCATTTATAAGATACATAATAATAATAACAATGTAGGAACAGACTAAAAACAGTAATGAAGTTCACATTATCATTTTCTCTGGAAAGGAGGTATCAACGAATTGCTTCCTTCCCAGGCTACTACTTTCTTCTCCATGTTGTCTTCCATCTTAGAATGTTAGCTTTTACAGGTAAGAGAGTGTTTCTCTTTTGTATTTGAATCCTGAGAGCTTCACACAATGTTTGACACTTGATAGGCAATTAATAACTGCTTTTCATTCATTTATTCATTCATCTACCATTACACTTATGATGAAATTTAGAATTATAACTGGAAATTCTAGCATCTGTGAAAAATTTATTTGAGGAGGGGAAGGGAAAGGAGTAGAGTAGAGACAGAAGCCTGAAATCCAAAGTCAGAATTGACACCATTATGTTGGGATCTAGGCATCTCATGATTGGTAGTATAGTGTGTCTACTCTGGTTGGGTATGCTTGGGCTAGCTGGCTCATTGAGAGAAAAAATAGAACCTTGGAAGAAGGGCAAAATGATGATTACATCCTTCTGAAAGGTAGGTTGCAGAACAAGTCCTGTTTCACCATGGTTCTTCAGACCCTTGTCCAAGGGATCAGTATTCTGGACAAAGGCATCCACCATGTTCCCAAGATATCATTAATGCAAAACGCTAATAGACATGAACTATTTATATGTCTGATGAAACTATTTTTCTTCTATGAATAATTTAAAGTAAAATATAAAAAGTGGTTGTCCTTATGAGATTAAACCTTCTGAGTAAAAGAATGAGTAATTCTAATAACTCATATCAACTTCTCATTTATTAGAGCAGTTAGAAGAAGCATATATAGGCAAGGCACAGAAGGGAAATGAATATGAAGGTATAATACATTATAAAGATAGAGTCAATGGGTAAGAAAGGAAAGTACTTGGAGAAAGGGAAAGGAGAAGTAGAATGGTCTAAGATATTTCATATAAAAGAGGCAAGAAAAAGCTTTTGCAATGTAGTGAAAAGGTGGGAAGGTGAGAGGGAATGAATGAGCCTTGATTCTCATTGGAAGTGGCTCAGAGAAGAAATAACATACACTTATTAGAGTATAGAAATCTATCTTACCCTAGAGGAAAAAAGGAGAGGAAAGGGATGGGAGAAAGGGGATGGGGGAGGGGAAGAGAGATGTAGGGAATAGAAGAGAGGGAAGATCATGGGAGAGGGTAGTCAGCTACAATACACTTTTGAGGAGGAACAGGGTGAAAGGAGAGAGAGAGAATAGAATAAATAGGAGTGGGGAGGAATAGGATGGAAGTTAATACAGCTAGCAAAGCAACCAGGAAAAAACATTGAAGCAACTTCTTTGATGGACTTATGATAAAGAATATGATCCATCCCAGAGACAGAGTCGATGGTATCTGATCAAAGACTGAAGTTCACTTTTTTCCTCACTTTATTTTTCTTGAGGTTTCTCTATCTTTGTGGGGGGTGGGGGACTATGTTTACTTTTGCAACAAGACCATTAAAGTATTTTGAAAATAAATAAACTAAATGTAAAAAAAAAGAATCCCATGGAACCTGATTCTGTATCTGCCTTCTTAGTTAATTCTACCAACCCATACCATAACAAAATGTGATAAACCTGCTGTCTTTGTCTTTATCCAAGTCACTGGCAAAATGTTAACTAGGAAATAATTGGGAAATGTAACTAGAAGTTTCCCAACAGACTATCTAGGATCTATCTAACACTAATAAACTAATTTTATTTGTAGGAAAAAAATGGGTAATTACATCAATGACAATGAGATTGTAAAATATTTTGAGATTTTTTTTCTTTATTTATTTGGATGGATTTCATTGAATTCAATTTTTAAAATGTATAAAATTGTAAAAAACATAGTTTGTGCCTTTGTAGACTATAATTTGACATATAACACAAAACAGATGCTTGCTTTTTCTTTCCTTCCCCTTTGCAATTATATACCTAGAATACTAGCTTTTTCTGTTGTTTTTGTTTGCTTGTTTGTTTTGGTTTTTGTGAGGCAATGGGATTAAGTGACTTGCTCAAGGTCATATAGCTAGTATCAAGTATCTGAGACTGGTTTTGAACCCAGGTCCTCCTGACACCAGGGCTGGTTCTCACACCACTGCAACACCTAGCTGCCCCTAGCATTCTAGTCTTAATGTTTGAAAAACACATGATTTACTTTATTCTTTAGACACATATAATGATATTGCATATCTATGAGATCTCCAAAGAGTTAGACTTGCGGATAACCCAGAGGGCAAAGAAGGGTTCCTCAAAAGGCACAAGTAATTTGTAAGGCATTATAAATGAAGAATTGTAAAAGAAAATTACCAAAAGATCCCATTAGTGAAGTTTGCAAATAAATAAATGGAAGTAGCAAGATTTGAACCCCAGTGTTCTCTCCATTATACAAAACTTTCTTTACCTAAAATACTCTTCTATCAGTCACATTGGTATTTGAGAAAATCTGCATTAATATTAAAATACAGTTCAGATGCTTTCCATTTTGAATTCCATTGCTATACCCATTTGATTCACATTCTTTTTACTTAACCTTTTTTGCTTTATCATTTAATTAAAGATCCCTCTTTGAAAGTTTCAAATAACCGGAAGATATTATAGACAGTTACTTGGTTCCAGCCACAAGATGTAATTGTGTAATTTACAATATTTACCTTAGGAAATGTTAAATGTACTTTTTTAGCATTTCATATTAATTTAACAAGCCTTTTAAACTAATGGAGGATATTGTACAGTTAGAATTTATGGCAAATAGGTCAATTCAGTCAATCAAGAAATATTTATTAAATGCCTACTTTTGTTAAGTGATAAGGAAACAAATACAAAAATAAAACATTCCCAATTGGGACGACAGATACATATAAAAATATATAGAATATATAAAAATAAACAAGTATAGAATACTTAAAGAAGCCATGGTTTGAGAGGGAGGGCATTAGAAAATGGTGCTGAGGGAGGCAGAGGGACGCTGTGAGTCAGGTAAGAAGAGGCTATATTTATAGGGATCATTTTGCATAGGACTTTAAAACCTAAGTTTTGGTAGAGGCCACAGGACTTGAATCATGGAGTCACATGGTCAAACCTGTGTTGAAGGAAAATTACTTTGGCTGCATTACGTCTGATCTTATGGTTGTGACAAGTTATTGTGAAAATGGTAACTCCTGCAATTGTTTTGAATTGACCTCTTTCTAGTGGGGCAACTAGGTGGTACAGTGGATTAGAGCATTGGTCCTGGAGTCAGGAGAACCTTATTTCAAATCCAGCCTCAGACACTTAATAATTACCTAGTTATGCGACCTTAGGCACAATGTAACCCCATTGCCCTAAATAAATAAAAATTAAAAAAAAAGAATTGATCTCTTCTATAGATTAGGGCAGTATATGATTTAAAGAAGGCAGACAAATTTGATAAAAAAAAATTATGAGGAGTATTTTTTATCAAATTTTAACATTTATTGACTTTGGTTTTATTTTTCTTTGCTTTTCTTTTTTTTTAAATATATTAATTTTTGAATTTTACAATTCCCCCCCCCCAACTCCCTTCTCTCCCCCCCATCCCCCACAGAAGGCAGTCTGTTAGTCTTTACATTGTTTCCATGGTATACATTGATCTAAGTTGAATCTGATGAGAGAGGAATCATATCCTTAAGGAAGAAAAATAAAGTATAAGAGATAACAAAATTATAAAATAAGATAATGCTTTTTTTCTCCCCAAATTAAAGATAATAGTCTTTGGTCTTTGTTCAAACTCCACAATTCTTTCTCTGGATACAGATGGCATTCACCATTGCAGGTACTCCAAAATTGTCCCTGATTGTTGCAGTGATGGAATGAGCAAGTCCATTAAGATTGATCATCACCCCCATGTTGCTATTATGGTATATAATGTTCTTCTGGTTCTGCTTATCTTGCTTACCATCAGTTCATGCAAATCTTTCCAGGCTTCTCTGAATTCCCATCCTTCCTGTTTTCTAATAGAACAATAGTTTTCCATAATGTACATATATCACAGTTTGTTCAGTCATTCCCCAATTGATAGACATTCACCCAGTTTCCAGTTCTTTGCCACTATACATAAAGCTGCTATGAATATTTTTGTACAAGTGATGTTTTTATCTACTTTTGTTTTTCAACAGTTTGTGTGTACCTCCTCTAATGGCGAGGTATAATTTCTCTTTCTTTATCTTAGTAGATAGTCTTCAGATGTCAGTTTGACTGAAAAAAAAATCAATCGCTGGCCAATAACTCAATGCATCCTTTTTGTTATTGGTGGTACTGGTGCTAAGGTTTCTGTGGTTCCTAACTGGGACACCACTGGAGTGGGGACCCCTTCTATGAAGCAAAGGTCTTTACCAATGCAGAGTCTCAACTTAATAAAGAATTGCCCAAGGTTGAGAAAAGTAAAGTGCCTTTTCTAGATTCTCAAAGCCAGTGTCCAATGTGGCTATTATTTGTGGGCTTCACTTCTTCTCCATGCTCAGTGTATCAATAAACTAAGCATATCCAAATTGGTGGAACTGCAGTAAAGTTTGTGCTCTATTAGCAGAGATTTTTGAGAACCCTACATAGTCCCCATGCCAGATGCAGGTGAGGAAACCTTGAAGACCTCACTGAAAAAAACTGCATCTATTTTCTCACTTGCTTATATATGGTGACATATTTTGATATGGTTCATTAAATCCTTTTAAAGAAATCCTCATGATAGTTCTTAGAATATTATAATGTGACAGAAAACTTCAGAAAGGTCATGTTCTGTTTTATTTATAGGCTATTTCATATTTTCTTTTTCCAAAAATTAATATTCATGTTCTACTATTTTTGCCAAGTCTAATCACATATTTTCTCTCTGCAACAAAGAAATAAAATCTTTAATGAACTTTTTATTCTGAATTACCCTTTCTCTGACTTTTTACTTATGATGGCTATACAGTATAATATATATCATGTAAGCATAATAATGATACTTCTCTATGGTAAATACACAGATATCCATTCTACCTGTTAGGGAAATGATGACAAAGTCCAGGAAAACTGGGTCAGTGGTGACTGATATGGACTGACTGCTATGGAAATCAGTGTCCTGAAGAGGAAATTAGAAGAGATAGAACATAATTTTTTGATGTGAAAGTTCAAGGAGGGTATATTCCATGTTTCCTGTCCTTGAAGGAGGAGCAATTTTTGTTTCCAATTGAAGGAAAGAAAAAGTATTCAAATATATTTTGTTATAACATAAACAGAAATATAAAAAGCAAGAGGAAAATCTTTAAAAAGCTGCCTAGTCTTTACAAACTTTACAAATTTCTGACATCTTTGATGACTTCTTTTCTGAACTATTTATCTTCCTTTTTCCTACTTCTCTTCTATTTTCCTCTTCCTGTCTTCCTTTCCTTTCTTCTTCTCTCCTCCCTTCCCTTCCCTTCTCTGCTTTCCTTTCTCCCTCTCTTCTCTCCTTCCTTCTCTCAATTATTTTTTTTAAAATCACTGATGTTAATATATACATGTAGTTCTAGTTCTGATTTTCTCTTTTTTGTCACTGACGTTATTATGTGCACATAGTTCTGGTTCTCCTATTGTCTCTTGGAGCATATAGGTCTTTCCATATGTCCTCATATGTTTCACATTGAGCAGAACAACTTTAGGTTTGAAACACTGATCATGCCTAATAATAAATGTTATGTGGTAGAAAGAACATTAGATTTAGAGTTTAAAAAGGCCCAGGTTGAAATCATTTTTTTAATGCTCACTGGGGTTATATATCTTCTCTGAACCTCAAACCAACATTGTAAAATGGGGATAATGATGGTGCCTGTTGTCTCTATGGATTGTTGTGAAGATTAATGACTGTTGTGAGGATCAAATGAGATAATGTATGGACAGCTCTTTGAAAGCCTTAAAAGGCTTTATAAATGCCAATAATTATTATTGTGATTTCCATTGTTATTTTAATGCCTCTGTTGGGTATAAAATGTTTTAATTTGGCAGACAAAATTAAATTAAATTAAATTAAAGGCTGTTGGTGAGGCCTTAATGTTTTAGCTCACCCAATTATTTGCTTGCTGTATTATATAGGATTAGTAGAAGAAATACAAGAGAAAAATACTGTAATCAAAAAAAGATTTTTCTGATTCCTTCTTAGTCAGAGAGCCTGTAGTTTAACTGCTGACCATGAACAGATAGAGAATATTGCAGATTTGATTTTTCTAAGAGTATAATTTCAAAGGAGTCCTTCTTTACATTTAAAAAAAATCAAATGAATTTTCTTTCTCCCAGTTTCCATGAATGAACATCATTCTTTCCTTCAAGGAACTCAGTAAGATGTATTTGACTTTTTAAATTCTACATGGGGATAGAATGGCTTTGAGTTCTTGGATGATTTGGACTAATATAGACATCAATTATGTTTTCAAACTTCTCAGATTCCTGCACTTACACGTTATGGGTAGTGAAGATTGTTTTTGTTTTATAGCCTTTGTTAATGTGTTTGCAGATTGCATTGAAAGAGTCTGAGAAAATTACCCCATAAATCAGCATCGACAGTCCAAAGTAAAAAAAAAAAAAATCCCTTCTGACTGTTCTGGTCTGTTGCTTTACTCAATAAGAAAGGGTGGTTATTTTTTGTGAGTGTGTGTGTGTGTGTGTGTGTGTGTGTGTGTTTGTATTCTTTAAGTGTCTAAAGTAAGACCAACCTCTTGCAGTTAATCTGATTCTCATTTCATTATTTCTCCAAGTTAAATAACAGGAAGATTGAATTAGACTGAAGGTTAAGTCAATCACGTCACTCTACAAAGATTTAGAAACATTGCTCAATTTACAAATTGCTAATTCATTTGTCATCATTTATGAAATTAGAGAAATGGAGATATTTCTCATGTGACCTGATGCTATTTTTAAAAAATTAATAAAATTTGAATGCATTTTGTTTTGTAGAGATGTGTCACAAGTAAATAGAGGAAATTACATGAGGTAATTATTTAATTATAGATATAATACATATTCCTTTCAGATGCCCTTTGGTAGCAATGAGCAAGTAAATAATAATTTAATAATAAACTCATTGTCTAGATAGTACATTCCTCCTTTACTCAGTCATATCAGAATAGTAATCTCAATTGGATTTTATGATTCTAAACATCTACAGAGAGGTAAATTAGAGTATGTAAAGCAGTAAGTGGTGCTTTGATTAGGTATGTCAGACTGGCATATCTTGATCATTCTTGCTTGAAGATTATCTGGCCTAAAAATTGCCTTGTGACATGGGCCTTATAAGAAAGGTCTATAGCTAGCTATTACTCCCTACAACTGCCATATCATAACTTTTAATGGAAGCAGCACCTTAAGGGAAAAAATGTGATTTAAAATTGATTCCTCAACTTTTCCTGAAATAAATTTTAAATTCTATTTACTTTGAACCTTCTATAGCCTTTGACAATATTAATGGCTTCTCTTGAATCCTCTTTCCTCCTTGGATTTTGTTGCTTATCTCTTTGGCTTCTCTTCCTACCTACCTTTGTCCTTCTCAATATCCCTTTGCTGGATCTTCACCCACTTATGGGAAAGGATGAGTACAAGAGAGAAGAAAGGGAGACAAAGAGAGGGGGGGGACACAAAAAAGGATAGAGAGACAGAGACATAGGGATAGAAAAAAAACAGTCATAAAAAGAGAGAGAATATGTGTATTTTAGTTTCCATGTGAGGTTTATAATCCCAGAGAAATGAACAAAAAAGTCAATTGCAGAGCTCATCTAACTCTGATTACTATTATTTCACATATTAACAGATGTAGTCTTTGTACATTTGTTACAAGGGTCAGTTGTTAGTTTTGTTGTTTTCCAGTATGCATGGGAGAGATAGAAAACAAGGATATTCTAATTAACTCCCCAAAAGTGAAATTTAATTTTTAAAACTAAAAAAAAATTTTTTTAATTAAAAAAACGAAAGAGCAAAATGAGCAGAACCAAGAGAATGCTGTATACAGCAACAGCAGTATTGTTTTAAGAATGACTTTGGGGGACAGCTAGGTGGTGTAGTGGATGGAGCACCAGCCCTGGAGTCAGGAAGACCTGAGTTCAAATCTGGCCTCAGACAATTAATAATTGTCTAGCTGTGTGACCTTGGGCAAGTTACTTAGCCCCACTGCCTTGCAAAAAAAAAGAATGACTTTGAAGGAAAGAGAAAAATAAAAATAAGTAATTATAACTTAAATTATGAATGGGATGAATTCACCCATAAAATGGAAACTGATAAAAGATTAAAATTTTTAATTCAATAATATGTTGCTTTCAGGAAATGCTGTGAAAATGAGAGATACCCATAACATATAATGAAGATCAGGAGTAGAATTTATTATGTAAAAAGCAAGGGAAGTAATCATCTCAGACAAAATTAAAGCTAAAATAGATGTAATCAAGAAGAAAACTGGGAAAGTACACTGTCAATATTATTTTAGACTTTGAAATAACTGGACAGTATAAAGTTGAAATATCACTGTGGTGTAGGAAATGATGAGTTGATGAATTTAGAAAAAAGGGAAAGATTTGGCCTTATGAAGGAAGATGCTATCTATCTTCAGAGAAACAGAGGACAAGAGGAAATAAGTGTAGTACAATCTTAGATATATGTTTGTACCTATGTATGTCCAAAAGGGTATGATTATAGATACCTACATATGTGTAGATAACTACATATATACACACATGTGTATATATGTGTAAATTATATGCGACTAATATATATATATATATATATACACATGTGTTTGTGGTATTACATAGACTTCATTAATGTCTATTTTTGGAATGAAATCTTTGACACATCTTCTTAATCTTATTTTTTCCTAGTTTCACACTCAGAGCAAAATGTAGAACTGAAATGAAATTTAAAAGTCATCCCATCTAAGCCCTTTATAATACAATGAGGAAATTGAAGCCTAAAAAGGTTAAGTGACTTGGCTAAGATGAATTCTTAAGTGATCAAATATGCTCTAATATTTTAATAAAGTTTTTATTTATTTATTTTTTTGTTTGTTTGTTTATTTATTTTGAATTTCACAATTTTCCCCCCTAATCTTGCCTCCCTCCTCCCACCCCCAAGAGAAGACAGTCTGTTAGTCTTTACATTGTTTCCATGGTATACATTAATTTCAGTTGAATGTGATGATGGAGAAATCATATACTTAAGGAAGAAAAATATAGTATAAGAGAAAGCAAAATTACAAAATAAGATAATGCTTTTTTTCCCAAAAATTAAAGGTAATAGTTTTTGGTCTTTGTTCAAACTCCACAATTCTTTCTCTGCATACAGATAGTATTCTCCATTGCAGATACCCCTTAATTGTGTCTGATTGTTGTACTGATGGAATGAGCAAGTCCATCAAGTTTGATCATCACCCCCATGTTGCTGTTAGGGTGTACAGTATTTTTCTGGTTCTGCTCATCTAGCTTAGCATCAGTTCATGCAAGTCATTCCAGGCTTCTCTAGAATTTCCATCCCTCCTGGTTTCTAATAGAATACTATTGTTCTATCACATACATATACCACAGTTTATTAAGCCATTGCCCAATTGATGGACAACCCCTCAATTTCTAATTCTTTGCCACCGTCAATAGAGCTGCTATGAATATTTTTGTACAAGTGATGTTTTTACCCTTTTTCATGATCTCTTCAGGGTATGGACCCAGTAATAGTATTGCTGGATGAAAGGGTATGCACATTTTTATTGCCCTTTGGGTGTAATTCCAAACTGCTCTGCAAAAAGGTTGGATGAGTTCACAACTCCACCAACAACTTATTAGTGTCCCAGATTTCCCACATCCCTTCCAACATTGATCATTGTCCTTTCTGTTCATATTGGCCAATCTGAGAGGTGTGAGGTGATACCTCAGGGCTGCTTTAATTTGCATTTCTCTAATACTTAGTGCAATTTTTCATGTGACTGTGAATTGCTTTGATTTCCTCATCCATAAATTGCCTTTAATATACTCTAAATTTATGTTGTCTCATTCCAAATTCAACCTCTTTCAATTGATTTGGATTATTACTCATAAAAATGACATAACTGTTGAAGCAATTCCAGTAAAATAATATTTAAAGATACTTAAATTATTGTGAAATATTTATGCAAATATATATATATATATATATATATATATGTTTTATATTGGTGGTTGATATCCTGATACATTATCACACCTTGGGTAGCTAGGTAATGCAGTAGATAGAGAACTGGAGGGGAGCTTGAAACCAAGCTGAGACACTTGCCACTTTTAGCTATGTGCCCTTGGGTAAGTCACTTAATCTTAATTGTCTCAAATCCATGGCCATCTCCAGTCATCTTGATCCATATCTAATCACTGGATTATAGAAGATTCCAGAGGAGAAAGTGAGACTTGTAACTTAGCACAGCTGCCCCCTCCCACCCCCACTCAAATCCAATTGATGTGCTTGTCATGGCATCACTTCCCTGATGTTGTGACTTTCTTCAGGAGTGAAGGACAAAAACAACAGCATCCTCATGCCTTAAATGAAATGTGAATCAAATACCTTAATTCTTTTTAACAATGACAATAAAAGGTATCACAAAGAATAAGTACATAACATGCTAAAGAATTGAAATGGCACTCAGGTTTTAAATGGACAATTATTCTCTTCAGACATGTATAAGTCTAGGACCAGATCAATTTAGAACTTTGGACCATAACTATGAATTTTGTGTTAGAGCATTATTTCTAGTATGAAAATCCCCTCCATAGATTAAGGTGGACAGGAAGGCTGACCCTTGTACATTTAGAGGATTGCCTGGAGAGTAAGATTAAAAAATTTGCCCATGTTCACCATGTATTTCTATGTATTAGAAACAAGATTTGACCCCAAGCCTTCCTACTTCTAAAATTAGCTCTTTCCGGTACACCACCCTGACTTTTAAAATGAAAGAAGGTAAAATGCTAAATCCCCCTCCATTCAAAGCCCTGGTATTTCTTTGAACTAACTTTGAATGAATAAAGTTTATTTCAATTGGTCTTGTTTTGTTTTTCCCAAATGGGCAGGGGATTGGGGGACTGTAGTAGAGGTTGCAATGAAAATTAGTGTTTTACTTTAAATACTTAAACAATCACTGAATAGAATCTGAGAAAACAGCTCACCCATATGATAACCTCACTTGATCAGTTGGTGTTCTCTCTTCACAAATTATTTCATGGGTGAGCTAACTGCTTATTTTGAGTCTTCATTATAGCACAGTGTTAAATTTTTAAGAGTCTGAATCAATTAAAATATATCTTTCTAATGTATTATAAATGTATTATTAACTTGGGGTCCATGAACTTTATTTTCTGAACATTTTCATAATTATGAAGCGACAGATTGATTTCCTTTATAATTCTATGCATTTTATTTTATGCAATCTATTGAGAGCCATATACTATATGAGACTGTCCCCCCCCCCACCAAATCCCAGATACAGAAAAGATTAACAATCTCTTCTTTTTAAAATATCCCAAAATTTTCTATTAAAAAAATGGGCTGGGGGCAGCTAGGTGGTGCAGTGGATAGAGCACCAGCCCTGGAGGCAAAAGGACCTGAGTTCAAGTCCAGCCTCACACACTTAATAATTACCTAGCTGTGTGACCTTGAGCAAGTCACTTAACCCCATTGCCTTACCAAAAAAAGAAGAAAGAAAAATAGGCTGTAAGTTGCACTGTTGGACTACTGCTGTTGTCTGTTGGACCACTGCTGTCAATAGCTATGAAAGAAGCTGATTTTATTAATTTGTGTGATATTAGCTATAAAGATAAACAGATGTAGGCTATCTTCCTTGAAAATATTTAGGAGGCTATTTTATACCCTCCACTTCTGCTTTTAATAAATTATTGATTTAGAATCACACAGGGTCACATGTTGTGATCACACTTCCAGGAGAATTGCTTTGTGACCAAAATAGGTTGCAGGTAACTAAACAGCAACTCTGTTCAATTGGTCCCACTTTCTGCAGCCTTTCTTCCCACCTTGTACCATCCTCGATTCTATCTCCATCTAGTTCAGAAGTGAACCAACAGAATTCTGGTGCTTTTCTATCCTTGTACCATAATTGCTTCAGGGATTTGGGGACCAAGAGATTAATTGGGCTTTTGAATTGAGCTAGAGACATGTGAATGGTTCCCATGGCTTCCCCAGGCTGCTAACCATGTCCAAAAGGAGTAGGGGGTGGCAACAGCCATTAGGAATAAGCTTAGGGGGGAAAATAGTTCTTATTCAGTTGTTTTAGCCATGTCCTGTTCTTCCTTACCCCATTTGGAGGTTTTATTGGCAAAAATACTGGAGGGGTTTGCTATTTCCTTCTCCAGCTCACTTTACATAGAAGGAACTGAGGCAAACTAGCTTAAGTGACCTGCCTAGAGTTGCCTAATACTAAATATCTGAGGCCGGATTTGAAGTCAGAAGATGGGTCTTTTTGACTCTGGGTCTGATGCTCTATCCATTGTACTACCTAGCTATAAGAAAAAATTAAAAAGGGATTACAAAAAACATTCCCTTTAGCTAATTAAACATCATTTTTAAAAAAATGACATATAATTGATGACACTGTACTGGCATTACACCCATACACCTCCATCCACTGATGGGGTTCTCAATCCTTTTACATCTTCTCACCTTGTGTGATGATTGCTATTTTTGTCCACATCTTTTGGCAAAATCTCTTGGATGACCAAGCCAATGCCTTTGTTTATATTTCATGAATATCAATATAACACATGGACTGGCCATCTGTTGCCTCTTGTCCTCATTAGATGATTAGAATAGACAAGATAAAGGCTGGACCTGTGAATTAACTTGTTTATAGATAAGAAAACTTCTACCAGTGGAGTTGGGCATCTTCTCTATAATTTCTAATCTATGAGCAGGAGTTCTTTATCTTTTTTGTGAATTACTTTGACAATTTGATGAGATCTATGAATTCCTTGTATTTTAATATTTTAGAATACATCAAATGAAAAAGGATTACAAAGGAAACAAATTATATTGAAATTCAGTCCTCAAGATTTTTTTTTAAGTCTCATGGCTCCCAGGCAAAGAACTGTTGTCTTAGAACATCACTGTGGCAATGAACGCTAAAGGATTTAATCTAGGATCAGATAACTGGTATATTTTGGGCAGATCTCCAACCAAACTCTTTCTGCTTGCAAGGCAGGCTCTCTATCTACTATACCCTGAGTTGTCAAAAACATTGTCCATGTGACCTTCATCAGGAACAGAATTAAAAATGTAATTAAGAAACATTTGGCTTTTAAAAAATAATAGAATATAGATAATGTTAAAATGTGGTTTTCTACATCAATTAATATCCAGTATAGATTCTCATAGATGGGTAAATGGTTCCTATTTCTATTTCAGTTACAAGCTACTGTACCATACCAAATTATTACTCTTTTCCTGGGCTAGGCTGGTTTTAATTATGTGACTGCTTTTTTTTTTCTCAAACTCATTGTTGACAGCATACTGCTATCTACTCATGCCTACTTTGTCACTGACTTTTAGGCACCTTAATTTTTTTTTAGTTTCCTGAAATTGCAGTATACCATAATTCACAGTCATTTAGCTCCATGGGAGAGTGTTGGTACTTTAAAGATTAGTTTCTTGAACAAAAGGAAGTTTGGGATCATTGAAAGATCTGAGCAGATCTTTAATACCCATTAAACAGATGAGTTAATTATAA
The DNA here is from genome assembly GCF_037893015.1 of Macrotis lagotis. Taxonomy (NCBI): domain Eukaryota; kingdom Metazoa; phylum Chordata; class Mammalia; order Peramelemorphia; family Peramelidae; genus Macrotis; species Macrotis lagotis. The sequence goes on from NC_133659.1 coordinate 293,790,044, forward strand.
AATGAAAAATAAATCCTGATTTCCTCTTATTCCAACAGTTATGAGAACTGAAGAAACACAGGACTTTGACACACTTGGGCAGTGACTGTATTTATGAATTTTTTTTTCATTTTAATTAAGCAACTCTCTCTTTTTACACCTACTACTGATATCAACTCAGGTTCAGAATCTGAATAGCATTTGACAGGGACATGTGAAAAGAGGGTATGTCTTCAACTTTTCAAGAATTCTCTGTTTCTATTTTTTTTTTTACTTAATATCATAACTTAGAAGAAGCAATGTGCCATAGGAGATAGAGTGCTAATTTTCAAGTTAGGAAGAACCTATTCAAATCCTTTCAATGTCCTAGGTAATTCTCAAGTTATCTAATGCTGTGCACTGTGCTCAGAGTTAGGGTTACAATAAAAAAGAAACATGACCTAATTAAAGGAACTTAAAAATCTAATGGAGGAAGGCAACAAAAGAAGAGGTGGGAAACTGGAGTGGGAAAGAGTAATCATATTATGTGGAGCTGAAACCAGGCAGTAGCTATAAAGTGGAATGAGCCCAAAAGTCCAATTTTTACCATCTATAAAGGAAGAGATTGGGAGGAATTTGTTACTCTGCAAATTGAAGGAGATTGAAGGAGGTGGGGTGAACCAGTGCAGTATTGATAGTGACATTAGAAGTGATGAGAGTATCCTGAAAGGTGAATCTTATTCCTTGTAGCTTAAATCAGGGCATCTGATACAGGCTGGAGACAAATCTAAGTGGAATGGAAGAGTCTAAGAGTAGGTTGCAAAGCCAGTGTCAAGGTACTTTGAGAATGAGATTTTCTTCAATGAGGTTTTCATTTATCAGGATGATCACAAGTTCAATTTAAAGAAGGAAGGAAGAAAGGAAAAAAAAGAGAGAGAAAGAAGGAAAGAAAGAAAAAAGAAGGAAAGAAAATAAAAATTTTGTATTTGTGTAAATATATATTTTGATCCACAAGAAAGTATGACCCCCAAGCATTGAGACAGATAGTCTTGAATTTACTAACCCTTTGTTAGGGCAATTTCAGCATGGGATAGGGAATGGAATTCTGAACATAGATATCAGGAGGGTCTATGGTCAAATTCCACAATATTGTGTTACTCAGCCTCTTCTTTATCTGCATAATGAGAGAATTGAACTCTAATGTCTATTTCATTTGACAATCCAATCCTAACAATCCTGTTTTCTGAATCTCTAACATGTATGGCTCAAAAATTCATTTTGAAGGAAATTCCAAGGCATCAGAAATGTTGCATAATGTCAGCATTTTAAGACTGATGTCGTTGAAATATATGAATTCTAATATGTGCTCAAAAATAACAAAAACAATATTCTACCTTTATAAAGGAAGCTAGATGGTTTAGGATGCTGAAATAATAGAGCTAGATTTAGGAAGACCTGAGCTCAGATTTGACCCCAGAATCTTACTAAATAAGTGACTTTCAACAAGACATTTTACCTCAATCTGCATCAGTATGCTGATTGGTAATGCTCATTGGGAATAATAATAGCACTTATCTCCCTGGATTGTTGTAAGGATAATAGGAGATATTTAGCATTTTTACATACTCTAAAGTGTTAACAAAAGTTGTTTAGGATTCAAGAAATCATTTTGAAAGCATAGTGAGGTTTCAAAGAAGGTGCCAACCCCACATAGGGAGAAATACCTTTTGTTTATTTTTTTTAACTCAAGGGTTTCCCTATGCCAAGGAAGTCATAGTTTCAGGTCTTATGCCTTTCCTTAATAGTCTCATGTGTGTGTGTTTGTGTGCATGTGTGTGTGATGGTGTCACACTGAAGTAAATTCACAATACATACTTTCAAAGGGTCAGTTGTAGCTTAGGAGGTGGTCAGCTTCCCCAGTAGCATCTCCCTTGAACCTTAAAATGCCCTCTCTAGTGCTGCTGATACATGAAATTGTTTGTAACAAGACAAATAATTTTCATTCTACAATCAATCATTTATAAGTCTTAAAAGCAAACTCAACATCACCTTGGAAAGGAAACAGATTCATACTATGGGGAAAATAGACTGATATTTGGCTCATTCTCTAAGGCAGATTTTCCTAGGTGGGAGTAGAAGAAAGACTCAGAGTAATGAGTCCCTAAGAAGGGAGAGCAGGTAGGAAATGAGTATAGACAGTCAGAGAACAAGAAAATAAACTTCATCTACTCTTTCAGCATTGAATTACCCAGCAATCACCAATAGCCTATGATGGCAAGGTGCAGTGGAAATTGTAGTCAATTTGAAAGCAAGGGATGTGCGTTCAAACTTTAGCTCTGCATATTACACAAACTTTTTCTTGAATTTAACAGCTACCTCATCTGTTAAATGAGAAGTGTGCACTGGGGTGACTTCTAAGATCCCTTCCAGCTCTCAGTCTATGATGATATGATTTGTTATGCTGAACTAAGAATTTCTACACTTTATCATTTTTTTTGTAAGGCTTGCCCAAGGGCATACAGCTAGTAAGTATCAAGGCTCTGAGACTGGATTTGAACTCAGGTACCCCTGACTCCAGGACAGGTGATCTATCCCCCCGCCCCCCAATTTATAAACTTTAGAGCTATTATGTAAATGCTTTTATTTTCTAACATTAGGTTTACCATACACCCATTTTTGTGTCCTTTTCCCTTTCCTTCCATATGTGCTTCCTAAACATCTCTAAGACTGGGAGAAGGGCAAGGATGGTGTTAAATTTGAATCCCTAAAAGACTGTGGTTTGCCAAAGTTGAGAAAAATCACAGAATCACAAAATTTGAACATTGGAAAAGATCTCAATGGATAGTTAATCCAGTCCATCCACCCCATTATAGCATTAACTAATAAGTGATCATTGGGTCTCTACATGAAGACCTCAAAAGAAGGAAAGGTGTAGAAGATGCAGAAATCTATGAACTCTAGTATTTAGGATTCCTCTGCTTTAAACTTTAGTGGATGAGAGACAAGGGTGTGTCAATTCTTAAATCTGGACTTCAGGGACTTCTGAGGTTGATACTGTTCTTAGAAATGTTCCCCCTCTTCTGCCAAATGTAGAAAAATCAATTCCTCACTGTCAATCTCTCCCATAAGTATTATTCCTCCTGTGTGAACTGCAGTGGACAGAAAAAGCTTTTTAGGAGAAAAACAACTTGGGCTGGACCCTAATTACAATACTTTAGGGATCTTTTCTACAAACTAGAAAGCTAAATTTCATTTCTATACTAGAAAGTCTTCTTTTTGAGGAGCTAGGTAAGAATAAAATGCATATCTTGGAATCAGGAATATACTTCCTGGCTGAGACCCTTATTCATTGTGTAAACTAGCTGGTCAAGTTGCTTAGCATCTTTCAGTCTCAGTTTCCTCATCAGGAAAATTAGGATAAAAATTGCACTTAACTAACCAGTGTTAAATTGAGGATTAAATGAGATAACCCACAGAACATGTTTTGCAAACCTTAAAATGCAATATAAGTACTAGCTTCTTTTTTTGGAACTCTGTCATTACTTTGGACTTCCCCCCCCCCCTTTAACCTGCTACCTTCCTAAAAAAAGCAATAAAAATTGGCTTCTGCATCTTCCACACCTTTCCTTCTTATGAGGTCTTCATTGCAAAGACCTAATGACCACTTGTTATGATATAAGGAAAAGGATTGACTGGATTAGATAACTGTGTTCCCTTCAAATGTCCAAACTTTGTGATTTTTTGTGATTTTTCTTAGCTCTGGCAGGCTTATTTATCTTCCATAAAATTCTGATAAGATAGCATGTATGACTTAAATAGATGAGTGCTAACTTTTTGGGGTGGCTAGGTGGTGCAGTGGATAGCACACTGACCCTGGAGTCAGGAGTACCTGAGTTCCAATCCGGCCTCAGACACTTAATAATTACCTAGCTGTGTGGCCTTGGGCAAGCCACTTAACCCTGTTTGCCTTGCAAAAACCTTAAAAAAAAAGAGTGCTAATTTTTGCTTTACTATAGTGGAAAAATAATTTTAAGGTTTCTATAACCTCTTATGATTAAATATCTTAGTAGCAACAATATGCTTTAAAATAACTTCATATGTCCAAAGAACAGTTTCACTTTTAAATGTTTTTCCTTTTTTTGTTTTGTCCTTTAATCTGTACTCTATAGGTTCTTGTCTTTTATTATGTCCTCTCTAGATATTTTCCACAAGTTTTTTTTACATATTATTTTACAGATTTTTGTTACTCTCTTGATGACTTATCCCAAATACCTTTCTCAGGGGGATGTTATAATTGGCCGAAATACCTCAAAATACCAATTGTGCTATTTACACTATCAAAGAATTTTACAACTAAAGATCAAGGAGGCCAAGGATCCATTTTAGACCCCTTTCCCACCTTTTTTAGATAAGAATAAATGTAGCTACCCAGAAGTGAAATGAGTTTTGCCCAGTTTCATGGGAACTAGTGTATCATTAGCCAAAACTAGAACCCTGACCTCCTGTGTATAGATATATCATTTTCTGGTCAATGTGTGTTTTGCATCCATTTACTTTGTACAGTATAAATGGTTATGCCATTCCCTTTTAATCTGAAAGTGACTTTCATTGAGAAAACTTTAATATGCTGCATCTAAATACAAATAGCATAAGGTCATCTGCAAATAGATTTAGGAAAACCTGCCCATGTCCTTAAGGAATTCTTCTTTTTGATCTTTCCATAGTTTATCTTCCATGACATTTATCTGTTTGGGCTAAATTGAAGTGTTAATTCTGTAAAGTACATCAGTCTTCAAAACACCCTTTAGATGCTGAGTTCTTATCATCCATATGTGTTGGTTCCACTATTTTGGCTAATTAAACTAGATAACTATTACAATGAAGTTAGAGCTATTTTATCTTGCATCTGCTTATTCTATGGATTCATTTTATAGAGCAAATAGGTTTGTTGGAATGATTTTGCAAGCCATAGACTTATTCCTCCTCCATTCCTTTTCATTATTTCATAAGGTTACCCTCTACAAAGACACTCTAAAACTCTTGTTAAGCAGTGCCTAATTTATTTTTTAGTTCGTTTTGGTGGTTTTCTGCCTTCTTGTGGCACTGATAGTTTTATTCCTTGTTAAGACTTCTCAGAAATGGCAATACAATCAAAATCTTTCCTTTGGTCCATTTCTCATTTTTTTTTTGAGTTGAGAACTTGTTCAAATTTCTCTTTGTTTGGAGCTGCTGAAAATACAGGTGGAGTCATTTAGTTTAACCTTTTTGTCAACTGGTCAGCATGGGGAAATATCGAATCAATATGAAAACATTAAAATTATCTCTGGGACAGGTAAGGAATGATCAGGTGGTGAATAAGTTAGTATTTTACAATATAAGATGATATTATAAAGTGGGGATGAATTCTACACAAAGACACATATCTCATTTCCTTTATTTCAGCCTTTGTTAGTAAATATTTGTCTTTGCCTTGTCAAGGAGATTTTCTCAGACTTAAGCCTCCTAATTGGTTTTCAGTTGATAAACAAAGAAGCTAACAGGACAGTCTAAGACAATAAGACACACTTTTAACATCACACTAACCTTTCATATAACTTTTATGTTCCATTATTTTCTACATGTCTCACTATTTCCTCCCTGACTAGTATAAGTGGGGAGTTTATAAATTTAAGAATAGCACTAACTTATTCATAATTTTAATTGTTTGATTTTCCTCACTCCCTAATATTATTGCTATTTAACTTGAAGAATAGCATTGTTATTCACAGTGATTCAACTAGAAAATGTTTTATACTCTTATGAATGTTCATAAGAAATAATGCAAGCACATTTAATTGTAACCCTATTGTGTAGCAGTATAGAAATCCAAGGTTTGTTTTGTGATTAAAGACCTAAGTTCAGTCAGTAATGACCTGAATAGGACCTGCTTTTAATGTAATCTTGGTCTGCTGACTACCGTTCTAAGAATAAGTATTTAAGCCAAAAGATTTAATGAAATCCCTCTGGATTAATGCCACCTGGGCTGAGGAATTGGCTCACTTCATAGCTGTATTCAAACCCGGAGGTTTGGTATCTCAATCAAGTCATGACCAAGAGAGGCAACTCTGAGCTCATCAATAATTTACATTTTTTTTGTTGTTACTGACAAACCTGGTACTTATGATTCTGTTGCCATAGCAGTCCATCTGGGTCTAAAGGGATTGGGCTTCTAAGTGGTGATCATATAGGCATTCACAGTGTGTGCTGAAAATCCAATGCTAAACAGATCTTTAGCCGTGTGCTATGACTTAGTTAAAGCTCAGCTAAAATCAATAATTCAATTAAAATGAAGTGACTGAACTGTTTGAAAGGAAAGTTTGGTTGTGAGCATGGGTTTTTGTTTCCCTTTAAAAATCATTTTTTTAAAAAGAACAAGCTTTTGCTGTAGTAAACAATATCAATATAAAATAATGAAGTTATTTAATTTATTAAAAATTTCAGAAAAAATAAAATATCGGTAAACCTCCTACAGGGTACTCTATTCCATGCTTAATTCTGCAAATATAATTATAATTTAGACTTCTAGGATTCAGAGGTTTACATCAGCTACTGTAGAAACATCAATAATCCCTGAGTCTCAGAGTAATTTTCTGTTATTTCTGTGTTGGGTCTGGTCTAAGACTAGGAGTGGGAATTTTAAAGCTCCATCTGCTTTATTGATGGTATTTTATGAAAAAATATTAATATCTGAGCAAATTTATAATAAAAATATTGTTATGCAAAAATATCAAAAGCCATAATTGACCCTAATGATATGGTTTGTGCCAAGCCTCCATTATGAACTATAAGACTGCACAGGCACCTGAGTGCCTTTCAGAGGTGTGAAATGAACCTAGGTATTGTCCCAGATCTCTTGAATAAAGCAAAAATAATTATAAGTTTCAGAGATTCTGTGGCAAACGGGAGAATACTCTACACATTTATATTCCATGAACAAATGGAGGAAATAGCTATTTGCTCCTTATAGTAGAGCAAGCCTACCTATCCATCCTTTTGATAGATGCCCATGTAAAAGAGAAACGAAATAAGCTCCCAAAAGATGGTCTTGCAAGTCCTGAAAAATGTTTAATTACTTGACCTGATCCCTTTGGAAAACTGGTCCCTTGCTAAGTCATAATATATTAATTACAAGAGAATGATTTTTCCCCTTTGTTTTTAAATGGAAACCTTTGAAAATGGACTTTAGAGGGGACTTTTAGTACATGGAATTTTTTTTTAATTGAAGGAGGGGTGTAATCAATCAACAAAAATTTGTTAAGCATCTTTTATTTGCTGGGAACTGGGAAATAGAAATAAAGAAAAATTAAAAGCCTCTGACTTTAAGGAGTTCTATTGAGGGAGACGATATACATACATGTGTGTATACATACATATATATATATATATATATATCACAATTAAGTGATTTAGTGGATAGAGTGGAACTATCTGAGTTCAAATCCTGTTTGGATGATAATTAGTAGCTATATGACCTTGGACAATCCATTTACCTCTTTTAACCTCTATTTCCTCATCTGCAAAATGGGAATAATCATAATAATCATATCACCTAACAGGTTGTTTGAGTACAAAATGAAATAATATATGTAAGGCATTTTGCAAAACTTGAAGGACTATAAATTCTAGTTATGATTGTTATCTTATCACCATCTTCATCATCCTCATTATTTTCAAGTCATGCAAAATAGATTCAGGATAACCTGAGTAAGGAAGACAGTAGCAGTTGGAGGAACCAGGTAAAGCCTCATGCAGGAAATTGTTTTTAATCTAAGGTTTGAAGAAATGAAGTGAAGAGGGGAGGGCATTTCAGGAATGCCTTTAGAAAGGCAAAGAAATAATAAATGAAATTACAAGTAAGAGAAACGCTAAGAAGTCCAGTTGGTTGAATTAAAGCATAGTAGGCTTATTAATTTAATTTGGATGCCCAGAGACTGAGTGAACAGTAGGGGTGTTATTTTTTCAATAAATGATGTTTTTGAATTTTATATTAATGCAATGATGATACATATATATGTATTTGTGTATATGTATATACGATGAATGATAGACCTAGATAATTCTAAGCAGCAGTATAATATATTGGGTTTTTTAAAATTAATATCACAATTTCTAGTTGATTTTTACTAGAAAATTGTTGACTTTCAAGAAACACTAACATGAAGTGTCAGGTCTTACGAGTCCCATCATGTAACAGATAAATCAAATGAAACTTTGGAAATAAAGCTATCTCTTCACAGGCGTTCTACAAAGCACACATAACTAAGGCCATTGGCACTTAAACATTTTAGGCCAATGGAAAAAGCAGTAGGAAAGCTTTATTGGAACTTCTAAAAGCATCATAGTGTGCCAATTAGCAGCATCTTATTAAATATTACTATTAATAATTCCTTTAAAATATTTTACTCAATCTTTGTCTCTCTGACTACCTAGAAAAGAAAAGAATCTAAGAACAATATGTTGGATGTATGCACACATGCACTATTTATCATGTATATATGTAATACACATGCACTCATATTACATATATATTTGCATAATAAATTATAAACATAAATATGTGTATTTTTATATATGTAAAGATATCTGTATTTCTGCTTACCTAGAAAGGAATCTAAGAACAGTTACATATTTAGTACCAAGTATACAAATATTTATAATTTCTCATATGTATTTATTATATATGTGCATTCATGTTGCATATATACACATTATATTTGTATATTTGTGAATTACAGATACAAATATTTGTGTTTATTATATACATTTCAATAATAGTATTTATAAATATATATGTTATATATTATAAATACTTAAATCTATAAATATAAATATTGTTACATTTATAATGACATGATATCATGTCCATCCAAATCAGAAATTCTTTATTTCTTTAACATATTCGAAATACTTCATTCATATAGTTATTTGAAAAGGGCTTCACTTTTATTGCTTTATAAATGACTTTGCCTTGTTATTATTTTAAAGTATTCTAACCCTTAGGTAACTAACAACCCTTAAATAATTTAAGTAGGGAACAAGAATTTATGGTCTGCAACTACCCCCTCCCTGGGAGAACAGGTATATTAGCTGTCCTGAAGATCTTTATATTCCATTTCAGTGACATGACTCTATTTCTAGCTTGGTGTCAACTTAGAACCAAATAGCCAAAAGCTATTGTCTTTACCCTGGCTTCACAATGAATTGTCCTTCCCCTTTAAATGTAGTCAGACCTATATGAGAGTACAAGAGGTGATATGAAATAATTAATTCTAATTATTTTCACTTGGAGTCAACCTTTCTATAGCCAAATTTATTTACTTAAGATTCTTTTCTCCTTTCCCTCAAACAGTCCTTTTTATTTAAGGTCAAAAAAGGAGCACTTTCTTATCCCAGTTTGAAAGATAATTACAACTCTTCTCTATTTAGAAGTCATGGTTGAGGGAAGGAGGGAAAGCAAATTGGGGAGAATTTCCATAGGAATTGAAGACAGTGACACTTCAGAGATCTCATTATTCGTTGGTAATGGTGGCACTCAGAATTATTGCAAGTAACCTTTTTTTAAACCTGATGTAAATAAAAAGCTCCCTCAAGGAGGTGCTCACCTGGGGTAGAGAAAGTATAGACCATCTGTTGGCTTCCTATTTGAACTAATTATTTTTGCTACCTGGTGGGCTAAGCTCGGTTATTTCTAAGCTACATAAGGACAGCAGGCATTTTCAACCTCCACTAAATGTTGCCCTGGAACAAAGTTCTGATTGTCTTATCTTGATTACTACTTTGGGGGCCCAGCTAATAAAATATTTTTTTTCCCTAAGGGATAAGCAAGATTTCTCTTTTCTTTTGTCTTTTCCTATATAGTCTCCTTATGAAACTATTCTTTGCTAGGAAAAATGTTAATCATCATTTGAAACATCTTAACTCATCTTACACATGATCTCTACTATCTCTATCCCTTTCTAGTTACTATTGGCTTCCCTCTACTGGGAGGGGTTTTTCTATCTTCTTTCATTTAGTTTTTTTTAATAGTTTATTTCCTGTTACTTCTCCAAATAAGCACCTCCCTTACCTAATTTACAGAGAGTTACAAATTTGGAAAATAAACTTTTTTTGGGGGGGGGAGTGTTTTCAAGGCAATGGGGTTAAGTGGTTTAGCCAGAGTCACATAGCTAGGTAATTGGTAAGTGAATGAGGCTGAATTTGAACTCAGATCCTCCTGACTCCAGGGCTGGTACTATATCTATTGAGCCACCTAAGTGTCCCTGGAAAATAAAATTTCAAAGGAAAAAGATGACCACTACATTTTTCAAGGTTTTTTGCAAGGCCATGGGGTTAAGTGACTTGCACAAGGACATACAGCTAGGTAATTATTAAGTGTCTGAGGTCACATTTGAACTCAGGTCTCCTGACTCCAAGGCTGGTGCTTTATTCACTGCACCAGAAATGACTGATTTACCCATCACCTCTGCTTAAAAAGTCAATATCATAGGATCATAGAACTAAAGTTAGAAGGGACCTTAGTAGGTAGGTACATTGTCTAATTTCCTCATTTTAGAGTGAAGAACACGGAGATAAAGTAATTTGCTTTGCAATTAGTAGAATTTGGATTTGAACTCAGGTCCTGTCACTTGAAAGTTCCTTAATTCTTTTAACTTTTCCCATTGCCCTGTCATATCCAGTGTTTCTAAGCTGGCTCCATATGTTCCTCCATCTCTATCCTCATCACCACTATCACCATCCTAATTAAGTACATCAGGGAATTGCAGATTGTCCAAAGAAGACTGATCAATATGGTAAAGGAACTTGAGATCATGTCCTATTCATATCCTTTGATAAAACAAGAAGTTCAGCCTGGAAAATTAGAAACACAAATATTATCTACAGTTATATGAAAACATGTATATGGGGAAGACCATAAGTTCATAACAGTGTAACCTATAATTTAGTGCTATTCCAAAAAAAGTAAAGGCGGCTAATTTGAAAGGTATTGGGTTAACCAATATGAGAGGTCATGTCAGAAGGAATTATATATACTTGTTTAGATACTGGTGGTCAGTAAGAGAGGTGGGGGCTCCATTCCTGTCAAGATAAAATAGATCTTATGGTGATTTGGGCCAGAGTCCAAGTTTCCAGCAAGGAAGAGCAGATGGCTCTCTACAGGTTATTTCTCCCTCTATGACATCTACATTTTTGCTCTTATATTTTTTTGATGCTGCACTCTTGATGCGACTCTTTATACTACTATGTGCATAAGCCACAATTACATAATGTTTCATATAATCCAAAGTACTTGCCTCAAAACTGTGGACTAATTAGTCTCTTTATTACCATCTTCATTTCACAGATGAGACCATTCAGAGAAGGGAGGTGACTTTCTAATGAGTGATTCAAACAGGGAGTTCAGAACTAGATTTCAAATCTTGCTCATTTGACTTCATATGATGTTGTTTTCACAATATAGTCCAGAAAACTAAGTTAATGGTGGACAAAAAGTTAGTTGTTATGAGAGAACCTAGATTCAAATTCAATTTCCGATATTAGTTGCTTGTTTTTATCAACTACCTAATCTTGGGTAGGTCAAATAGCGACCCCCAGATCTCAGTAAAATTAAAGAGTGAAACCTCTGAGAGCCCTTCAACTTTAGAATTAGAATCCTATGAATATATCCATTACTTAGTACCTTCCATACTTTTTCTGGATCATCAAATATTCCATGCTGCAACCACTACCATTATTTATAATCTTGTCCAGTCATGGAATAGTGTCATCTCAGTCAGTAAGCAATTTATTAAGTGTCTACCATGTGCAAAATATTCTGCTAAATATTGAGGATTTAAAGAAAAGCAAAAGAAAATCCCTAACATCAAATAGCTATCATTTTACTGGGGTAGGCAACATTTAAATGATGTACAAATAAGATCCAGAAAGAAAATATTGGGGATAATTTCAAAAGGACAGCTCTAGATAAGTCACTTCAGATAGTCTCTGGTACAGCTAATATTTATATAGAAAAACATTATTGGGACTTCAGAAAGGTCTGAAAAGACATGAACTGATGCTGTAAAAAGAGCAGAACCAGAACAGCATTGTATACACTAACAACAAGATTGGGTAATGATCAACAATGATGGACTTGTTCATTTCAGCAGTACAATAATCAAAGAAAATTCTAAAAGACTTATCAATGGAAAATGCCATTCATATCCAGAGAGGGAACTGTGGAGTTTAAATGCACAACAAAGCTTATTATCTTCAATTTTTAAAAGTTGTCTTATGAATTATGACTTTTTTTTATCTTTAAGGTTTTTTCCCTTCCACTTGGATTTGATTCTTTTTTTTTTTACAACATGATTACTATGGATCTGTTTTTAGCATAATTACACATATAGAGCCTATATCAGATTGCTTTCTTTCAGGTGGAGGGGAGAAAGGGAGAAAAATGTAAAACTCAAAACCTTGTAAAAATGATTGCTGAAGGGGGCGGCTAGGTGGCGTAGTGGATAAAACACCGGCCCGGGAGTCAGGAGGGCCTGGGTTCAAATCCGGTCTCAGACACTTAATAATTACCTAGCTGTGTGGCCTTGGGCAAGCCACTTAACCCCGTTTGCCTTGCCAAAAAAAAACCTAAAAAAAATGATTGGTGAAAACTACCATTGCATGTTATTGGAAAAGCAATTAAATAAAAAATATTTAAATTAAAAAAAGAAAAAACCCTAAAAATATCACAAAAATGATCATACAGTCTTCTATTTGAAAGCTTCCAATAAGTATAACCTACCATCTCTGAGTTTATTCCATTTTTGGATAATTTCTAGAAAAATGTTTTTCTCCACTTTAGATCAAGTCTGATACTTCCTGTCTGCAAATTCCACTTTCTGATACCCAGATTCAGCCAAACAAGTTAAAATATACCTTATGTAAGACCCTCCATCAAAATGAAAGACAACTTTTCCATTTTATCTAAGTCTTCTTTTCTCCTGATTAAATATGTCTAGCACCATGTATGATGTATTGATATATACAACACTCCCCTTACCATCCTTTTGAGTCTACTCTAGAAGCATTCCAGTCAACCAGTATCAGTACAAAAATTCAGCAAAAAAAGTGAATATTTCACTATAGATATTACCTAATTAGGATTGTGTACTATAAAATTAGCTACTCTCTCTCTCAGAATCTCCATTTTAAAGAAAATACCACCAACTATCTTCACTTCTTCTTCTTACCTCTCTCTCTAGTTCTATTCATTGCTTTCTGAACCACTGTGCAGCAGATTTCTTGCCTTGGAAGATCATTCTGCTCCTATAGCCCTTTCTTTTGATAATTGAGTTTTCCGTGGAAACTCCTTTTTAATAAAAAATACCAGATATGGTAGGTCATACTTAGCCTGCTTTCAAACAGAAGATATTGCTTGTGATATTTCTAGGGCTTTCTTTTTTAATTTAAATATTTTTTATTTATTTGGTTTTTCAACAACGTGCAATGGTAGTTTTCATCAATCATTTTTTGGCAAGGTTTTAAGTTTTACATTTTTCTCTCTCCCTCTCTCTTTCTCTTTAAAAAGAAAGAAAACAATCTAATATGGGCTCTATGTGTTTAAATATGTTAAGCATAGATCTATATTAATCATGTTATAAAAGAAGAATCAAAATCTTTCATTTTTGTCTGCACTTCCTTGACTTTCTTTTTTCAAAGAGTTATGTCCCTCCCCTTCTTCCTTTACATCTTTCTTTATGTATTGTCTCCTTCCACCAGAACAAGATTGGGGAACCTTTATTCTGCAAGTGGGCAAGGGTTTTCTTTCTTCTTGCTTGCATTTGGATTCCAGTATCTGATACTGTCTTTCATACTTTGTAAGCTTCTGAATGAGTGTTGATTTGATTTGATTACTTCTACTAATGTAGTTGAACATTATATGATTTTTTGGAAGCCTATCAAGCTGTTGGCTTATGTAGTGCTTGTAAATGCACTAAGACTAAAATCTTTGTCATATGGCATGTTTTCACATGCCACCTCTCCCATCCTAAAATTCTCTAAATGAAATTCTCTAAAAATGAAAATTTGCATGTATCTGTTTTATATTTTATGCTTTTCCTTAGGCTACATCGCAAAGATCACCCTTTCTTAGAACCATTTTCTGAGCTCTGTAGATTTAAATAATGTGTCATTACTTAGAACTCATATCATTTTATGCCTATGCCAAACATTATGCTTACTTAATATTATAACTATTTGTGTATTTGTTTTTATACTATTTTTATTTTACTATTAGTTTATGTATTAGTGTTTTATATCAAGAATGTTTCATAATTTTTTAAGTAATTGAAACTTTTGAAAATCTAATGTGTGTGTTTTGTGGATTACCAATGGAATGATATATAGGTAAACTTTATTAAAGGAATAAAAAGATTTTGCCACATTAATTATTAACCAGATTTTAAAAGACAATATCTTGTAGGTTTACTTTTTTGTTTATGTCAGAGTAGTCATATTCTTCTATTGAACAGTTTAAACGTAACTTTAAAAGAAAATTTTCATGCTTCAAAATTTCTCCAGAGAATTAAGTTGTGTTTGAAATATGCAACTGGGAGAATTCACCTATAAATATACAACTGTTCATTTGTACTAGTCAAGTAAAAATATCAGATTTAAAAGGATGTATGAATGTAGAATGAATTTATTATATATATATATAAATGTAGAATTTATACATGAATGTAAAATGTAATATATATATGTATATATACATACATACATACATATATATATATATATATATATATATATACACATCTCAGTTATTGTGCCCCATAATAGCATAGTCCACCTCATGTTAACTAATACTTTATGTTACCTTTCTTCAAAGGCTCTAATTACTCTGTGGCTTACACTTAGTAATTGAGCAAACATTTAACAAATTTAAAATAAGAAATATATATATATATATATATATGTATGTATATATATATGTGTGTGTGTACATTTGTATGTAAATGCTTATATACATACACATACATATGTATGTATTTATAAATCCACATTTTCCACTTATAGTATTCTCCTGGGTGTGGGGGAAAGAATGATGCTCTGTAGCTAAAGGTATATTGAAATGAAAAGTTATACAAGAAAAAATGATATCTTGAAATTACTACAAAATGTGTTTTCTTTAACTGACATCTTTAAATTTTGTTTTTCTTTTAGTAAAGTGCAACACTGAAGATAAAGGATAAAGAATAAGAGATCACGGAATTTGTAAAGTGAACAGTAAGTCCTTTAATAGAAAAATAATGACTGTATCACTGCCATAAAGTTCATCTATCGTACATACACTTCTGTTAGACATAAGCACTCCCCTTCCCTTTACGAAGATGAGAAATTGATATTGTAAGCAATCACAGCCTTCTCTTAAAACTCAATTTCATTTTACTGGAGTGGATTGTGAATCATTTATCCCATAATCCTCTTAGATCAGAAGGCAAGATAATCCTTGTGATATATCTTTATGGCACTGCATACTGAAACCTTTAATTCAGAATTGTCTTTATTTTTAAATCAAATGTTCATTATTTTGAATGTTAGAAATTCTGTTAGCTATTAAATTTGGTCATCTTGATCTTTGTAAAATGATTTTTCCCATTCTGTACTATAAAACACATTCAATATAAACTTAATTTATGGATTTCTTATCTCTTTATATTCATCACATCAGAATGAAAAAGAGTGATGGAGTCAACTATGCATCAATACTACATCTGTTGCTTGATTAGTCCTTGATTTCTGTTATTCTTTAATTTAATTTATTAAATTTTCATCCTCACTATTCAGTTATCCTTGAAATTTTATGGCAAGCATCGTTTATAATTTCTTAATTAGCAATGATTTAGTAGAAATAATTTGCATCTTTCTTTGGTTGAATCATAAAGAATACATAGATTTCGGCAATTGCATTTTGAAGATTTATCTGTAGTAAATAAATGGCAGATGGCAATGCAGATTCCACAATGATGAGTCTTATTGAATAATTTTTCATACCAATGGAAATTTAAAACTTTGCCATGAGTCTATAAATTTAATTCTTGAGAAATTGTGATGATTTTTTTAAACAGAAAGAATGTGGTGTTGTAGAGAGAACCATTGCAGAAGAATACATTGGAATTTTAAGGTGAGGTTAAAGAATTCAATCCAAAGATTTGCAAGAGTGATACAAAGGAAGTGTCATGCCTATTGTACAGCTCCATCAAATGGGATCATAAAATGAAATTTCTCTACCCTAGCAAACCTCTATTCACCAAACCAACATGAATCCATCACTTACTATAAGTAGATGTATGATTGATAGCAGCTTATTCATTGAATTGTAGATCAATCCTTACTTATCTTTATTTCTGCAAATGATTCTTTTCAATGCTTTCCATTTAACAGAAGGGAAAGAGGAAAGAAGTAGGAATGAAGAACTTGAAATAATGTCCTTGTCTAGTTTGGTACTATATGAAAAATAAATGAGCTCTCTCATTTAACTGCCTTTTGGAATCCACAGATAAAGTTTAATCTTTCTATTTTTTTGTCTTACATTATTATTACCCCCACTCTACTTAATAGATGAGAATTTAAGGATTTTTTAAAGAAATAATAATTGTTGAAATCAAGTTTTTTCTTTGGATTTTGAAAATCCCAAATCTAAGATTTCCAAATTTCAACCATATTTTAGAAAGAAAAAAAAATCAAATAATATGGACACATTTTTGATTTTTTTTCTTGAGGATCTGATTGAACAGATTTAGATCTTCTCTATGAAATGTGTGGCACCATAGTTGAAAAACTTAAAAACTTTTTAAAATTTTGTATATATATATCTATATATGGGCAAAAAAAAATCTGAGCTTTTTTTTGCATGTCAAAAAGGTCTTTATTGAAATGGATTGTGAAGTCTGATAAAAGAAAGGTCTGGTTTCTATTGTAGTTATTTTAGTCATCCTACTGTTTTGAGTGAATCAAATCTTAGTGTTTATTTGCTGATCTATTGTTAAGTCCTTGCCATAATAACTGAGCAAGTAATCTACCAGCAACTGCTGGTAGATTTTCAAAATTGGATTTTCAAAATCCAAAGAAAAAACTTGATTTCAATAATTATTATTTCTTAAAAAAATCCTTAAATTCTCATCTATTAAGTAGAGTGGGGGTAATAATAATGTAAGACAAAAAAAAATAGAAAGATTAAACTTTATCTGTGGATTCCAAAAGGCAGTTAAATGAGAGAGCTCATTTATTTTTAATATAGTACCAAACTAGACAAGGACATTATTTCAAGTTCTTCATTCCTATTTCTTTCCTCTTTCCCTTGTGTTAAATGGAAAGCATTGAAAAGATTTTTGATAAATTTAATTTCCTAGGAAACTTCAAATTTGCTAGTATGACCACAAGCATGAGTTGCCTCTTAATGGAAAGTTAGGGTGGGTGTTTTTTAAAAAGTTTATTACAGGACTATATAATGTTTTTCTTAACCCTTACATATTTTTCTCTCTCTAGTATTGCCATGTCACATTTCTGTAAAGGTTCTTCTTCAAAGACTGTTTTCATCATTAGAGTTGACCTGTGACTACATGACTTTTTTTATAGTAGAATACCATTCAGTCCTGATTTAGATGTTCTTTGTTATCAAATCTGCAAACATTTATTATGTGTTTATAATTTTCGAGGAACTCTGTTGCTTACTGGGAATATAAAGGGGAAAAGTCATACCCTGCCATCAAGGAGCTTTCATTTTTATCAGGGAGATAGCACATAAAGACCTATGTTTGTGTGTGATATAAACAGGATAAACTGGATGTACATCAATCATTTCAAAGAGTTCAATCCAAAATCTGTTCTAAAATTATAGGGGGTTTTTGAGCATCTTCTTCATTTGAGCAATTCTTATCTCACGGTGTTCTAGAGGTCAAGGTCAGTGCTGGTAGAATAATGGGTAAATCATTTACCTTTTATAGACCTAGGTTTCCCCATCTGTAAAATGAAGAGGTTGGGTTCTGAGGGTTTCACTCATCTCATTCCATAATCCTAAAGTGTAGGATGTGTTCCAGCTCCAAATTTATGATTCTATAATTTTGTGATGTTATTTAAAATAAGCCTAGAAAAGGAAATATGTCTATTTTTCTTAAAGGCAAGAATAGTAGTGCCTTTCTTCTCATGCATATTTTGTGATTTATGGAAGTTTTCACTATTGACTTTTAAATGGTCAATTTCTATTTCATCAGTACATGCTTATAAACAGCATGAAAGGGTCTTATGCTGTCATTTTCTTTCAAGTTCTTATGATTATCCCATGCTGGTTCTTCCTGAAGTTTTTCTTCTAAAATAATTGGAAAGAGATGTGCTTTAGATTAAGTTGGAATCACTCGAGTATAACATGTAGTTTAAAATGTGCCTCTGCTTCCAAAAATGGCATGAAATACAGGCCAGAATATTAACTGTTATATGAGGTAAGAAGCCTGATAATATGGTAAATGATTTCTCTGCCTCTACCTATGGAATTCATGTCTGGGTTGCAAAGCATAAATTATGGATAAGTTGTAATTTATATTTGGATTTTAACCTTTAAAATGAATAGATTTTCTTTGTTGGGAAAAGTAAAATGGAATCTATTGTAATTTTAACTCGAAGCCAAATTTTTTGGTAGAATTTTGTTAATTGATCAAAATGTGCTGGAATTTAACAAATTGCCTTTTTTTAATTGATGAAAGAGAAAAAAATAGCTTCTGTCATCATTATGTATGTCAGAAATTTCTTTTCCCTTTTTTCCATGCACATATCTGTCCTGCACAAACATCAAATGTTAAAATGTTTTAAAATGCATAAAATAGCAATATATTACTAATGTATTTTATAGCATTTTAATTTGCAGGATGATTTCCATAAGTCATCCCATTTGATCTTCATAACAACCCTATGAAGGTTAGTAGTGCTATAGATATTATGACTCTCACTTTGTATTTACAAAAACTAAAATTAAGAGAGGGTGAAGAATTTAGCCAGAGCCAGAACCATCTTGTATATGAACCCAGGTTTTTCTTAATCCCAATAAGCACATTGTCCACTATGCTAAATTGCTTCCAAGTGGCATTTTAGTATATTCTTTTTTTTAAGATTTTTGCAAGGCAAACGGGGTTAAGTGGCTTGCCCAAGGCCACACAGCTAGGTAATTATTAAGTGTTTTGATGCCAGATTTGAACCCAGGTACTCCTGACTCCAGGGCGGGTGCTTTATCCACTATGCCACCTAGCCACCCCGTATTTTAGTATATTCTTAATGAAAACCACATCCTTAAAGAAAACATTTTAAAAGCATATATTAACTAGTAAGACTTGCTTCTTTCTGAAAACATGGACTTAAAAGCCTTTATCTTAACCTGATTAAAAAGCATTTTAAAACCAAAGTGACTTTTTCCCTAGAAAAATCTTTGTGCTCTTTAAAAGAATTTTTGAGACCCAAATAAGGTTAAAAAAAACTGTTTCCAAACCTTAAAGCACTACATAAATGGCCACTACTATTAGTACCCCAAATGTCCTTTGAAAATTCTTCATACCTTTTCATTAGGCAGTACTCTATTTTTGAAAGTAACAAATCACCATCACCAAAAATCATTTGCAAAGGAACATTTTTTTTAGATAATGTAGCTCAATTATCAGATAAAAAGTGCACATTGCTGTCCACCTCACAAAATCTAGAATCTGGAAAGAATCTTAGGGAACATTCAATCAAAATTTTCCATTTTGAAGATGAAACAGGACCTGAAAAGATAAATGATGTAGCTAAAGATCGCAGCTAGTTAGCATCAGAGTGAAGACTAGAATCCCTACATTTTCTGAGATGTTTCTACTATATGCTGTATTCCTAATTGAAGGAGTTGGTTTATTTATGCAGGTATAGTTTTAGATCTAACTACCCAGGAGCCTAATCCTCTATAGTTCACAACTTCCTTCAATCCTATATTTTAACTGCATCATTATTTGGAACTCATTCTTTTAGCTTTCACTTCAGTACATCAATGGGTCTTCATAGCTAGTCCTGTAGCTCAGTTAATTAGGAAATGATGGTGGTGAGCCCAATGTCATTACTTTGCTCTCTGTCTTAGCCATCTGTCTGTAGGTTCTCACATGTACGTGTGTACAAATAATATTCCTTAGCCATAAGATAAACACCTTAAATACAGTCAGCCATCATTTAGACATGTAAATCAAGTCTTAATGGGAATGAGATTGTATACAAACAAAAAGTTGCCAATTTAATGATCTCCTAATCAAGAATGTCCTTCCCCAGAACATCTCAAATTGTGTTAGAGAAATATAATATTGTATATTTTGCTTTTTTGATATTTGTGTCTATATCTTTACTAGATGGTAAAAATTCCATGATATCCAAGTTGAAGTTCATATCTTAATAGAAAATTTTCTAAAACATCTTTTTTTTTTATTTTGGTTTTTGCAAGGCAATGGGGTTAAGTGGCTTGCCCAAGGCCACACAGCTAGGTAATTATTAAGTGTCTGAGACCTGATTTGAATTCAGGTACTTCTGGTTCCAGGGCTAGTGTTCTATCCACTTAAAACATTTCTTTTTAGAGCATAGGTGGGGATCTTTTCATCTGACAAGGACCATTTGGATATTTATAATATCATTTGTGGATCACGCAAAGTTATCAACTTAGAAATTAGTCTGCTGTATTTAATCAAACATTTAATTCACCCCTAAAAGCTCCTAAATTTATTGAGTTTTGAGGCCTGCTTACAGTTGCCATCTTAGTGAAGCCCAAATGATATGGTCCACAGATCAAAGGTTCCCTGGCCCTGTTTAGAGGCAAGTGCTTGTATAATGACAATTCATTGTATTTTGGAGGGAGAAGGGAGCAAATAATAAAAGATTTTTTTGCAACTCTCATTTCTGAAAGCCTTGTCTTATAAAATCTTTGCCTTAGGTTCCATGATTATTTTATAAATAATATTGCTCAGCTCTTTGGAGACAACACAAACAAAGTCAGCCTGGCCTTTAGTTACATAGCACTTAGATGAACAATAGCATATCTTAACTTTGTAATACTTCTCTCTAACCTTTTCTCATGCACTAATACACACACATAAACACAGACATACCCCTAAAATAGTACTCTACATATGTTAGTTGTTTAATACATGTTTGTTGAATGAATGAAAACATTCAAAAAATCCATACTATCAGTGGTTAGTTAGAAGCGTATTTCTGGAAATGAATTGATCATAATTTCCTCCATGTGAATTTTATGGTTAACTATTAAATTACTTGTTTAATTAAGGTTAATATTTTTCAAACATGTATCTAGAAAATATAGCTTCAATGGATGGATGGGGTTACCTTTTTTATAATACTGCCTGTCCACAAATTCTAGGTTCCATTTTTCATGTTTGCCCTTCTCAAGACCTATTAAAATTCTTAAGGAAAATGTAGTCACTTGTTACAGATGATTGAAAGTAGGGTTCAAACTAGCACAGATACTAATCATAAATAGAGAAAGTTGTCTAATGAAAGGGAAGGTTCATTTTCAATTGCTAAAAGAAAAGTTCACAGCATTTATTAAGTTGTATTCTTATTGTCATTCCTACCATACCATGTAGCTTTTTTACTCATTAAGTCTTACTGGTATAAGTTTGGAATTTACAAAATTGGAATTTATGCTACTGATAGTAGGTAAAAATGCTGTGGTATTTACAAAATGGTAACTTTTTCATACTATTCATTCTGTTAATAGCCATCAGAATCCTTACAATTCATTTTGCTTATTGGCTTATATACAGTTTTTACAAGGCAAAATAATAGCATTAAAAGAAGCAATGGACTTTGAAATCAGAGGAATTAGGTTCAAATATTCCCTCGTTTGTTTATTACAATTATGAACTAGGGCAAATCATTTAAATTCTCTGCCCTTCAATTTCTTAAGCTGAAAAAAAATAGGAATAAGGGGTTGGAAGTTGGACTAGATTGCCTCTGAGATCACTTAAAATCCTATGTGTCCACTCTCCTCCCACTCCCAGAATTAATGGAAAATAAAAAAAAAATATGCAGTGTTATATAAAATCAAGTATTGTCCTGATCAGTAAAGAAAGAATCTTTTATAACTGCTGCCTTTATAAGTTCAAAAAGAGGGGGAAACTTTGGAACTAGGATTAGCATTTTCTTGAGTGGTTTTAGTCATTATTTGAAACAGAATTCAATTCAACTATGAATCATTAATCTAGAAGTTCCTGGAACATTATATATTCTTTAATTTTTATTCTCAAAGCAAAAAAAACATACTACTTAAATGTATATTTGAATAGATAATAGATTTTTTCAACTTTTAGAAAAATGACATTGTTTTACAATGTGGTTGAATAAAATTTTAAAAGTTTTAGAAAAATGGAAATAAAATAAAAGAAAAAGTTTTCTGTTTGTTTAAGATTAATTTTAATGTGTATTTTGAGTTATTTCTCCCTGAGATTTTTTAGTCAGGACGTGTCTTCCCATATGTGCTCTCATGTACTCTATTAGAAGGAGTTGAGGTAGCCAGAATTAAAAAGGCCTTCTGACACTCCTTCTAGCTATATAATTAAGCAAAGTATTTGTTTTCTATTTGATGTGATCTGAAGGTTGTATTTCTTCCCTGGAATTTTATCTATTAATGGTTCTGTGCTTTGGAGGAAAGAACATTGGGCTTAAAAGAGACTTGGCTGTCTGATATTGGGCAAGTGACTTGGCCTCTTAGTCCAAATTTTGCCAATTTTAGTTTCTTCTAGCTAGCTTGATATTATAGAGTCTAAAGTTATTAATATATTAAAAACAAAAATACTAGGAATAACAATACATTTTACAGAATAAAAATTAATATTTAAATACAATAAACTTTTCTTTTAGAATCAAAAAGAAATTCTATGTTTATTAAACAACTTTCTATATTTATGATTAGTTATCTGTCTTCAAAAAGCTTCAAAAGCTGCCTTGTGCTTCTTTGACTTTTATCATCTAGCATATCCCTGGAAAGAAAAAGCAGATTTGTGCATTATGTTGTAAAATGAAGTCTTTTGTTCCAGTTTCTTTATGTCTTGTTTATAAAATTCAATCAATAAAATTATGCTTCCACATTACAAAAACATTTCCTTGTATTTATGTAATTCCTTCTCCCCTCCAAATGATCTACTCCTGTAGTATTTTCTGCACCTCTCTCATTTTTAAGGCCTCAATTAATTAATTCCTCTCTAAATATTAACTTTTCAGTTCTATTGAATTGACTATTTTTGGCCAGATAAATTTTTGGAGATGTTAGAGATACACTTTATAAAAATGATAACCAAAAGCAGACTAACACAAACCTGAGGATACATATCTTCTAGGATGCCTTTACCCCAGTTTTAGGAGAATATGATATGACCAAGGAAATTCAGTTCAGTAAGCATTTATTTCTCATTTACTTTGAGTCAATCTCTATACTACAATCTAGGAAAGCACAGATCAAAAAGAAAAAAATCAACTTCTGCTCTCATATGATTTATATTTTACTGAGAAGAGGGTAGACTAGAACATGCTTCAAATGACTTATAGAGCCAATCATTAAATTTTCATCGTGAGCATTTCTACTTCAGAAATTGATAGAAGCTACAAATAAAGACTTTATTGATTTGTTGACTTGTAGATTTAAAGTAAGGGAGAAAATGTTAATAATGCAAATTAAACTTAAGTATGTATTATATGTATCTGTTTTTTCTGAAGAGCAATCTATTAAATATTTACTAGCATGTCCTTGAAATAAATAGCATGCAAGAAAACTAGGAGCTATGATGTCAATGAACTCAGAGTCCTAAGTCCTCCAAGGAGATATGAAATGTAATTTTTGATAAATGTCTAAAAAGCTTTTTTATCCCTTTTCTCAGAATTTAGCTATCTAAACAATTTTACATCAATAGTAACTAATTATGAAAACAGATCATTGATTTCATTAGTTTGATTACAAAAATTAGTTTTGTGTTGTTTTAATGTGTTATTAACTCCTTTACTTCTTTATTTTGCAATTTCAATAAATACTAACAGTAATTTTAATGTTGTTGTTTAAGAGGTATGTGTCCATTTGTACATAAAAAAGCAACTTCAGAAAAGAAAAGGAAAAAACCTTGACCAAAAAACTTCAGTTAGCTATGTAGTTTTGACTACATTTGATTAGAGAACAATAATTGCTTCATCTCCACTACTACCATCACCCTATACACACAATAAAAACCAAATAATTGCATGGGAATTTATAATAAAGATCATTGATTCATCTTTTCTACTTCATTGGCAACTAGGTAGCTCAGTGATTGTATGTGAAACCAGAAAGACCTGAGTTCAAATTCTACCAAGAATATTTCCTAATTCTGAAATCTTAAGCAAATAACCTCTCTGGTACTTAATTCTGCATCCATCAAATGGAGACAGTTTCAAGAGCTTCCTCCCTAGTTGTTCTGAAGATAAAAGGAGACAATATTTATATTAGCCTTAAAGAACTTAGAGATCTTATAAAGACCTTCATAAAGCCTTAAAGAAGAATAAAAATATTATTTATTGTTATTAACAGCATTATTATTTATTGTTATTAACAGCATCATTATGCTGTTGTTGATATTGTCATTTTATCATTTTGGATATTTTTTCTTAAGTGTTGAAACTTTTGAAAGTTCTTGTTAAGTTAAACTCACTTTTTATCCTTCCCAAATATTTTTGTTCTGAATATTTCATTTTTAAAACAGTTTGATATTTATTGTCTCATTTGATCTGCACAACGACCCTGTGAAGTAGGCAGGAGAGGTGTACCCTTGTTACAGGTTAAAAAGCTGAAATAACAGTTTAAGTGATTTGATCAAGGTCACATAGAACATTAATGAGACAGAGATAGAGAATATGAATATTTATTAAGTGCTAACTGTGTGCCAATTCTGTATTAAGTTCTCGAGATGCAAATACAAACTAAAAATAAAAGAGTAGAGACTGGAATCCAACTCTTAATTACAAGTCCCATTCTCTCTCCATCATATTACAAATTACTCAGATTATGCAAATGAGTATATGACTGTTTTAATCTGACTAACATTGCTCAAGGAAATAGTCTTTGAAATTGAGAAGAGACTTGCCTAATTACTTTTCATAATAATTTACTCATGTTTTCATAGAACTAATAAATGAATTTAGGTGCCCCTGTGAGGTAGACAGATTACCAAAATTGTTAGTATTAAAATTATCACCATGTCAAAGCATATAAAGTTAAATACTGAAATGATGGATGTTGCTCTGATTCATAGATAAATCCCACTTCAAACTAGGGAACACATTCATTTGTAAGTAGTGAGTCATAAACCTAATCCTTGATTTTTAAAAACATTTTTATATAGCTTTCCTCAGTGTAATTTGGGTCTTCTTCATTTTTAAAGGGTCATTTGGACTTTTTATTTTCTGTTTATTTGTGGTTTTATGCTAGGTGGAGGAGAGGTATAGTGGGAGGAACAAATTAATTTAATAACTATTTGTTACTTAAAATTAAAAAATCTGAGTTTAAATTCAGCTTTTTTGTCTATATATGTGAGTTTGGGCCATTTTAAATGTTTTTCCTTAAAATTTTTCCTTCATTCTTAATTTTTTTATGTGTAAAATAGTTTTAATACCACTTGTGCTAATGTGAAGACTATGTAAAAATGGCAATTAAGTTCATTAATCACAAAATGTTTTTCCTTCTTCTTGAGATAAGGAGCAAAAACAGGAATCATTGAAATGTTTTGGTCTTAGTCTACAAAGTCTTAATTAACTTTTTAGGACTGACTATAAGTGATAAAGGATGCTGGATTTATCAAAGCCTATCAAGGCAACTAACTTGTTTCTAAACAGGAAGGGAAGGAAAAAAAGTGTTATTTCAGCTTTTTAGAGTTGTGGGGTGGGGCAAATATGGGTTTCCTTCAAAAATGGAGTTGAGGGGCAGCTAAATGGCACAGTGGAGTCAGGCCCTGGAGTCAGGAGTACCTGGGTTCAAATCCGGTCTCAGACACTTAATAATTACCTAGCTGTGTGGCCTTGGGCAAGCCACTTAACCCCATTTGCCTGGCAAAATCCTAAAAAAAAAATGGAGTTGGGATATGGATGTAAGCAGAAAGAAATTACAAAGTATGGGGGAGATGCCAAATAAACAGAATAAGTCAATTTGAAGATATCTTGAAGAAAATATATTAGCAGTTAAAATATACTTTCATGGACCAAGTGGAGAAGAAGGGAAAGATTGGAAAATGAAATGGAAACAAATATACCTAATAAAACTTCTTAATTTAGGAAGGTTTATTTAGAGGTCAAACAAAAATGCTTTTTTGTCTCAGATTGCTGCAGATATAATCACTGGTTATTTTGAATGAGTGCTACTGTTGCTATTGATTTGTTGGAGCATGGGGGAAGTATTTTTTAATTCTCCAAGAAGAAATAAAAGTTGTATATATGAGGAGTGATGCATAGGGATTGGGAAAAAAGAGTTTCATTGCAGAAAATGATTGTACTAACAAAACAACAATCAACAGTAATAATGACCACAGCAACTACTCTAAGGTTTTTTAAAGTATATTATAAACATTCCCATTTTTGATTCTCACAATAATCCTTTGATATAGGTTCTATCATTATCTCAATTTTTTTCTGGAAGGAAATTGGGTGAGAGAAGGTAACTGACTTGTCCGGAGGTCACATAGCTAGTAAATGCTAGGGCAGGATTTGACTTGGATCTTACTTATTCCAAATATTCAGAATATCTGTTAAATATTATTAATGAAATCTAATACTAAATACATATCAGAGTCCCCTATTCAGTTTTTCCTTTAAAACTGCTAACTTCCCTGAAATTCATGGATTGGCCAATATTGATAAAATGGAAGTAAGTGATCACTATTGATCCTGTATTAGTCTAGGGAAGGGAAACAATGTAGTGTGGAAAATCTTGGACTTGGGATCAAGATATCATGGTACCATAGAGTTAGAGAAGAAAAAGACCTTGGAATTCATCTTATCTAATCCCCTCATTTTTAGAAATGAATAAAAAGGAGTTCTAGTGTTTAAATGATTTGCTTAAAGATACATGAATGAGTTCTCCAACACAAGTAGATGCAAATCCATGTCATCTAATGGGAAATCCAGTGTACCCTTCATGATACCACCATTTATCTCAACATGGACAAGTCATCTAACTTTTGTGAAACTGGGGACAATATTGCTATGATCAACCTCATAGGGTGATTTTTGAGAACTTCTTATGCAAACCTCAAAGAGCTGGATTAATATAAGCTATTATTATTTTTTTATCTATACCTTGGAGTTAAAGAGGAACAAAACACCACTTGCCTTTAGAAAAGACATACCAGATTATTAAAAAAAGAGAAACTATTCAATTTAGAATACAGTAGATCTGTGATTACTTTGGTGCACTGCTTCTGTATCCTTCTTGCTCTCAGTACAGTAATTAGATGCTCAGATTCTTCCTTGTGCCCTTCCTTTATCTTGTCACTATTAAAGTCAAGTATGATTGTAAGAAACACCTTCATAAGAAGATTACCTTTCTAACTCCAAGATAAACACTAAGGAAATCTCAGTTGAGGAAATTCCCATCATCATTGTAAGCCAGCACATTCTCTATACTTAGCATTTCAGAGATGTGCCCAGACAACTGAGAGGCTAAGAAATACAGGGTCATTATATGTTATTGGTGAGGCTTCAAGGAATTCTAAATTATTCCTATTCACTGTGCCATGCTAGAATCAACTAAATGGTAAATTTCAAGGTATAAATGATAAGTGGTGAGAGAAGGTAAACTTATGATAACTTGGGAAATCAGGAAAGGTTTGAAAAAGAGGTACGACTTTTGAGGCAGTCTTGCTGAGAAGGTAAGAATGATGGAGAGCAAGATATTTTGGGTAATAATAGAAAATCTAAAAAAAGAAATAGTATAGTCATGGCACCTTAAGGAGACTAGCACAATTAGCACAAAATATCTGTTTTATAATAGTAGATAATAAAATTATATATAACACTTTTGTTAGCCATCTCAATGGTTCCCAATCTTTTGGAAAACATTTTTTTTTAGTTACAAAATTTTTGAGTATCTTCACATGGTAACAGTTGAATTACAAATACCTGTTGTTTGTAAAAATGCATACTTTCAAAAGCTTCTCTGATTTCATTAACACTTAATCTAATTTGCATTTTGTTAATCAAAACAGGCATGTATAATTGTGAATGAAAGGCATCTTTCATTGAATTCAGTCAGAGGACTTTGGAATCAGGAAGACACGAGTTTGGACTCTGATCCATACTAACCTCAGGAACCTGGCTGGGCAAAAATCTTGCCTGCTAATCATCTTTCCTACTCTGTAAAACCTTAGACATTTCAGAGGGTTGGTTGAGAGACTTTTCTTATCTCGGTGTTCTCTATAAAAATAAAATCACAGGTCTAGTCCTATCTTTATTCTAATTACAACAGCAAAATGAGTAATACATACATATGTGAAACATTATTCAGTCAACAGAAGGTATGATTACTTATTTATTTTCTTTAGTCACGCTGCCTATTTTGTTGGAGCTAAATAAAGATCAAAATAACTAGAATTACTGTATATGTATTTTTCACTCCCTTCCAAGAAATTTTCAATCCACAAGTTGAAAACAACTAGATGACATTATTGAGGTCGTTGAAAGTCAGGCGAAAGAGTATCCAGTCATTGTAGCAAGCACATTCACTTCAAGCAATATTTAACATGGGGGTGGCTAGGTGGTGCAGTGGATAGAGCACTGGCCTTGGAGTCAGGAGTACCTGGGTTCAAATCCGATCTCAGACACTTAATAATGACCTAGCCGTGTGGCCTTGGGCAAGCCACTTAACCCCATTGCCTTGCAAAATCTAAAAAAACTTAAAAAAAGAAATATTTAACAGCACTTACTATGTGCAAAAAACACAGTATCCTTCGGTAATAGGATGGAGACATGGAAATTTATACAATTCTTGCTTTCTAATCTAATGGAAGCAATATAAGTCCACATATCTATAAAGCTGACTATGACATGAGCAAATGAAGAATCCCAACAAAATGCTATAAGATATAAGAAATCACTTTCAGCTAGGAAGAATAATGGAGACAAGTTAACTGGACCTTGAAAAAAGAAGACTTTTATAATCAATCAACTAGGATGTACCTACTGTATTCCTACCTGGCACTGAGCTAGCTCCTGAGAATACACCTATAAAAGAATAAAATAATACCTATTCATGAGCAGTTTAATTCTAATGGGGGGAATAAAGATAATATAGTTAAATCAAAATATTTTGAGAGGGAAGACACTAAGCAGTTAAAAGTACTAATAAAGATTCATGTAGGAAATGGTGCTTGAGCAGCTTCTTGAAGGAAAATAAGAATTTTGCAAGTTAGAGTTGAGGAAAGATTGCATTTCTAGCATATGGAATGGCCAATGAAAAGGTAAGTCATAGAGTGTTAAGTAAAAAGCACAGGGAAAAAAAATACCAAAATAGCTGGCTTTTTTGGAGGGAAAGTTATATTCAGAAAGACTGGAAAGATAGATTGGGGTCAGGTTGTGAAAGACTTTAGAATGTCTACAGAATTTTGATCTGTTTTTTCCCTAAAGTCAATAGGGAATGACTGGAAATTATTGAGTAGAGGAATTATATGGTCAGTTTACTACTTAAAGTACATTGTGTGGTAGCCCTGGGGAAATAGAAGAGCCTTGGTACAAGGAGATCAATTATGATAGCACAATAATCTAAGCAAGAGATGATGAGGATCTATACTTTTTTAGTTCTTTTTTGAGTATCAAGAGAAGTAAACTATACTATAGTGGAGGTAGAAACAGGAAAAGTACAGATGAGAAGGAAATGTGTTGTGGCTCTGGATGATGGACTCTATGAATGTCCGGAGTCAGGGCAGTATCTGAGTACTACTACTGATTAGTTTGGCTAGAACTGTGGGATATATGAAGGGGAGGAGAGTAAAATAAGATGGGAAAGATAAATTGAAACTAAATTGTAGATGCCAAAAAAAGTTTATAATTTAATCAATATATATGCATATATATGAATATATATGTATATATATATATATATATATATATATATATATATATATATATATATACAGGGAACCACTGTAGTTCTTTGCATTGGGAATATTAATTTGAGATCTAGATTAAAGAGAGATTTATGTTAGATAAAAAGCAATTAGAAATTCCAACATAAAAAATGAAGAAAGGGTATCCAAAGCCATTGTGGAGACATACTTATAAGGAGTTGGCATTGATAGAATTCAAAGACTGAGGGAGAAGGGAATATCAGAAAAATGTGAGAATTTTAGTCTAGGTGAAAAAACATGGTGGGGTTCTTAACAGTTGGAGGAGGAAAGGTTTTAAAGATAGGATGAATCTAGTTTTATCAGTGGCTCATAGATCATCTCTTTGAAGATGAGGAAATTGAGGCACAGGAAGGTTAAATGATCTCTCCACATCTCACAGTCTGTAGGTGCCAGATATGACATTTGAAATCAAATTCTATGGCTCTAGAATTTGTGCCAATGGGGTGTCCAAATAGAAATGTCCAAGTAGGAACTCTAATGAAGGATCAGAATTGTAGTTATAATCAGTATATCAGTATAGAAGTGATAATTAAGGTCATGGGAACAAAGAACATAGTATGGGAACTCAGGAGAGAGATCCAAACAATGCATATACACATTGCAGTAATCAATATAGAGGCAATATTTGGGTTCAGAGGAGTGAAGACTATTAAGTAGAAGGCATAAAGAAGAATCGTATCTAGAAAGAAAAATCTTGGCAAACATTCATACTTAAAGAATAGGAGAAAAAAGGACAATAAAGATACTTGAGATATAGTTGGCAAGAATGTTGGCGAGGCATCAGGGAGAGATATATATATCTCTCTAGAAAGAGAGTTTCAAAGAAGGAGTGGTCAGTAGTTCTGAGTGATGGAAAAGTTCAAGGAGTTTTACCAATTATGAACAAAGGAAATTAATTATTATAAACTATGGAAAGTATATTGACAATTATTTTTTTCTGAAAATTTAATACAAAAGGGGCAGGGATCTCTATTACTTTTTTTCTAAATTTAGAGTAAAGGGTAAAGCTATAGGACTATACTTTGAGGGGTCATCAAGGTCAAAGAAAAAATCCTTAGCATAGGAGATATAGAGACATTTTGAAAGTCAGAGAACAAAAATCCTGTGAATAAGAAGATATGGAAGGTAAGGATAGAGAAAAGTAGATGGAAAAGAATCTCAGAGGGAATGGGATAGAGGATTAACAGCTTAAAGGGATTAGTGATGATGAGGAGAGCTGTAATATCCTATGAAACTGAGGATGACCAGAAGATTGCTGAGAATACAGAGATCAAGAAATGCATGAGATTGCCATGGGTAGTTTTAATCTTAGTTGAATTTTAAGGAAACTCTGGGTAATTGGGTGGTACATTGGATAGAGCACTGGTCCTTGGCATTAGGAGGACCGAAATCAAATTTGGACTTAAACACTTGACACTGTGTGATCTGGGGCTAGTCACTTAACTATGGTTGCCTCTCAAAAACAAAAATTGATGCAAGCTGAGTAGGCTGGTGAGTAAGGTCTTGAGAGGAAACGAGTAGGTGAGGAATTGCTGCTGGTTAGTGTTTGAACCTCCAGAATAACAATTTGTAGTAAACCCTGTCCTTGCTTTCTGGGTTTCTTCCAGCTGTGGGTGATTTTTAAGGCTTCACAGCAGAGAAAACAGACAAAAATGGAAGAACTGCAGTTTGAGTGTCCACAAGGTGGATATGAGAATGAGAGACAGGTGTTTTAGGATGATAGAGGTTGCATTTCAGAAAAGACTGAGTATGTAAAAGGAGGGAATGGTGCCAGAGAATAAATGGTGGCCAAGAGAATAGGGATAGACTGAAGGTCAATAGATGGGCTGGGGGGAAGAAAAAGGAGAAAAGCAAAGAGAGAAGTGAAAAGAGGAAAGACTGTAGTTAAATGTGGGATTTGTAGTGAAGGTATATGATAAAAGTGATATTTAACTAAGATAACCCTGGCTGGAATACATGGCTTACATAAAATCATGTGTTAGCAAATAATTTACAATTTACTTGCTATCCATTCACAAAATATTCATCAGATACATTCTAGAGGGAGAAGGAATGGAGTCATGAAACATATATAAGTTTGACAGTTTTATGTGCAAGGGAATTCTTGTTTAAATTGACCTATGAGAATATTTATAGCAAAATAAAAGCAGCAGGAAAAAAATCCCGTAGTTTCAGTTTACCATTCCCAGGCTAAAAAAGAATTAATTTTTAATTAAATTACTTACCAAAAAGTACACCTTGTATTAAGATAGTTAAAATGAAACAAACTTTGTAAGAACAAGGAAAAACTGAAAAATAAATAGTGGTTGGGCCAAGGCACAATGTATTGAATTAAGAAATTTATCTAGATTTCTAAAATTCTCATGAGGCTTGAGAATTATTCACATAAGACCTAAACCTCATTATAACCAACACTTCTCCAACCAAAATCTCATCCACTCCCTCCCTCTCTCTCCTATCACCTTCTAAGTCTTTTCCACCCTTTTCTCTCTCTACTTCCATCTCTCTGGGTCTGTGTCTGTCTGTCTGTCTCTGTTTCTCTCTCTCTCTCTCTCTCTCTCTCTCTCTCTCTCTCTCTCTCTCTCTCTCTCTCCATGTATGTATATATTTCTAGAGTTGTTGACTAGTAATAAATCCCAGTGTTTCTCTGCTCTCCCATTCCTAGCCATGTTTTGATGCAAGTAAACATATGCTGATGCCTGGTCCCAAAGCAGACACCAGAAGGGACAAAGAAATATGGTAAGCAGGAACAAAACACAAATTGGATAATTAACCTCTAAATGAACAAAAGACAGAAATGCAGGATGTAACTCCTATACCAGCTCTAGAGGTCTTTGGATTCGACTATCATCTATAATTGGTATTGCCATCTTTGAACAATAATGAAATATGGAATTTGATTATGATCAGGTTACTACATGTGACAGAAAATATACAAAAGACTAGGATCCAAATTCTTCCTCTTTTCCTCAGCTTGCTTTTGCTCCTTGAATGCTACTAAAGCATAAGAGTGATAATGACTTAAGCAGATGGGTTTCTTTGCCGTGATCATTGAGTCTGTCGTGTAGTCCATGATGGCATGACCCGTAAATCATAAAGCTCATGAGAACATTTTTACCTAATTCTTCTCTGACCTGTTGGCTAATCTGCCAAGTCCTACTACCCCCCCACCCCAGCCTATGTTTCTTTCAGTTGCAGTACTGGGGAAATTTCACAGTGTGGTCATGCCTTTGGTTATACAGAACCAGAGAAAGACAATTCTGATAGTGTCCTATTGATTCCAATGTTTTTTGACAGGAGCTGCATACAGGTTTATCTTCATTGACTTTTCAATGTTCTGTTACAAATAAGTTGCATGTACAATTTGATATTGAATGGTGCAGAAGGCTTCCCACTGTGCATGAAGTTAGAGCAGCCTTGAGCCGTAGGGTGGTGAGTGTTTATTATTATTCTGAAAACCATCCAGGTGTCTTGGGCAGCCTTCACAGAAAGGGCTGGAATTTTTGTTGTTGTTATGTTTTGTTTTCTGGCAGCTCTTTATTTTCTTCAAAACATTCTAGTACATATTTCATCCTTTAAAATTATATATATTTCTTTCAGAGAAGTCCCTGTCTGTCTGAAACTTGAAATGTGTGGTTTGAATTTTGTAATGCAAAATAAAAAAGCATTTTTGAATTCAAACTTTTAATTTAATAACTCAAGATGTTACCTATAGCATGCCTTTTCACACACACACACACACACATACAAACACACACACACACACACACACACACACACACACACACACACACACACAGACACAGCCTCCAAAGACACAGTACCACAAAGCCTAGCTCTGACCCTAAGAGAGAATTTCATTCTCTCTTTGGCATTGCTCTCACAGAACTTTAATCCAGTAAAATCTCTCTCTCTCTCTCTCTCTCTCTCTCTCTCTCTCTCTCTCTCTCTCTCTCTCTCTAGATATATATATATATATATATATCTTTCTGTCTGTCTCTGTCTCTCTGATTCTCTCTCTCTCTATCTATCTATCTATCTATCTATCTATATATATATCTCCTCTTTCTGTCTGTCTCTCTGATCTCTCTCTCTCTCTCTCTCTCCCACCCTCTCTCCTCTGTCTTTGTCTCTTTTTCTCTGTCTCTCTCTCTCTCTCTCTCTCTCTCTCTCTCTCTGCCATCACTTGTATCTTTCACCTAGCTAGCCAGCCATCTATTTATTCAAGATAGCGGATTCTTAAGTCTCAAATCCTGCTTCAATTTAATGCTACAAACATTTATGAAGTATCTATTATATGAGAACCATTGTACACGCAGGGCATTGCAGACACAAAAGCAATAAAATAGAAGTCTTGAAGGACCTTCCATCCTACTGGGCTTCCATACACACAAAGATAAAAGCAAAATAAATAATGCAACCCAATTTCATGAGACAGATGGCCAGAACAAGATAGTTTGTGAGTTGAGTATTGAAGGAAATCAGTTATTCTAAGGCAGTGGAGATGAAGAGGATGTGCCTTCAAGAAAGAAAAGAGACCCCATGAAAAAAGGTGTAAATCAGAGACTGGGAACAGAATGTTATGAATAGAGAACACTGAACTAGTCAATTTGACTGAAATGGAGAGGGCAAGGAGAATGATAAGATGAAATGTTCCCTCAATCTGTTTTCAAATCAGCTGATGATTTTTCTGGAAGACAGATTTTCTCAAGGCACAAGAATGAAGATATCTGTATGTCTGTTTTCATTATGTAAAGATTATAAAACTTTAGGAAGATTAGCCTACTTTTCCTATAAAGGTTGAATTAAATAGGCAAATCCACCCTTTGTCGTTTGGCAAGCCATGATTCTAGTATTGTTTCTCATTTCCACGCTGTCCATGAATACTTTGGGGGACCAGAGGGCGCGTGATGTCCTTGTAGTATGCGGTAATCTAGTGCTTATCCAGGCAATATGTGCCTGAAGGAAAAGAGTAATAATGTTTTTGAAACCGAACTTCAGAGCCCACAAAGCTGTTATTTCCTGCAGGGCGACTTCATTTCCTGTGATGACCCACTATCCTGGGATCTCAGCCACAAGGCATCCTTGCCCTTTGCTGTCTTTCTCACCCCTCAATCTGTTCTCATAGCATCTAGTAGTTTTCCTATAAACTAGAGCTCTGTTGGGTATAGGACCAAAGGCATACGTACATCTGTTTACATTCACTGCTCACAGGCGTCCAATGAGACTTGAGGCAAGATTGAAATGGGCAATCGGCTTCAATCCATCCACTCTGACCATTTCTGGACTTAATGAAAGTATGCAGCGGAGCCAAGGGACAATTGAGGAGAAAGAACAAGAAGAAAGTTATGTGGGGAAAATGTATAATGCAACATAAAAGTTAGGAAAATTAAATGTTCTGCTCTGTAGAGAGATGGAATACGGATTTCATGGTTATTTCATTGGTATAGGGAATCTACTGGGGAGGAAACACCCTTTATCAATGCAGATTGGTCTCTTCTCTGCAAATTATAATTTTTTTAAAAATTGTCTTTATTTAAGCCAATGGGGTTAAGTGACTTGACCAAGGCCACACAGCTAAGCAATTATTATGTGTCTGAGGTCAAATCTGAACTCAGGTCCTCTTGATTCCAGGGCCAGTACCACATTCACTGCACCACCTAGCTGCCCCAAATTATAATTTTAGGGTTTGGTCTAGAACGTTGAAAGATTAAGTGATTACCTAGGGTCACACAGTATCTGTTGGGCAGAAATTGAACCCAAGTCTTCCTGGCTCTTAGACCAACTCTCTGTCCACTATACTCCACTGCCAATTATATAGTATAGTTTCTTGTAAAAATGTTTTTAAAAAGTTTAAAAATGTCGAGGAGGCTAGGTGGCGCAGTGAATAGAGCACCAGCCCTGGAGTCAGGAGGACCTGAGTTCAAATCCGGCCTCAGACACTTAAAAATACCTAGCTGTGTGACCTTGGGTAAGCCACTTAACTCCATTGCCTTGCAAAAAAAAAGTTTCAAAATGTTGTTAAATCATGTTTCATCATTAAAAATATGTGTTGTTTATGTGTATATGTGTGTATGTACATATATTTTTGCCCAACTGATTTTAGGTTATTTGTACCAGAAGTGAAGTGATCAGTTCAACAAAGGGAATATTTTAAGGAAGAAAATCTGCTTTCATGATACCAGAGAAATGATAACATATGGGGAAGAGAGGTGAGGGAAAATAAACCAGTGATGAGGAAGATTTGCTTACTTATTTCTTGAGAGAGCATCATTACCATTTATAACAGTAACTTTTCCCCACAAAAAAAGGTATTGTAGTATACGTTTAAAGAGTTCTGGAGAATAAGAGTGCCTTAATGTGTATCCCATCCATTCCTGCCATCTGTTACCTATGTAGCCCTCTGATTCCTAATCTAGAAAAGGGCTGGAGATAAACTCAATAGCTTCTGAAATAACTCTCTAGTTTGGGTTTGTAAATTGAGTATTTTAGGGGGTTTTTTTTGCTATTGTTTTGTTGTTTGGGGTTTTTTTGCTTATTTTTTATTTTGACCATATAGCAGAAATAGGAATGACTTTTCCCAACTGAGTTTTTCCCCAAAAGATTATTTGCAATTTTCTTCTTACTTGCAAGTAAGGCCTAAATCATCCTAATTTTTTGTTAACCCTTAAGTGTCTGTGTATGATGAAGTACATAAGAATAATAAGAGTGAATGGTCCTTTCTCTTCTCTCTTCTTGTCCTCAAATGCTTGATGCTGTATTTTCTCCCTTTGAGTTACCCTGGATGATGTGTCCATCACTTCCCCCCCATCCCTGTTAGCATTCTTGAGGAGACACAGTGCCAGTCTGCTCCACCATAGTCATTCCAATTAACGTGAAGCAGTCAGGGCAAGCTGCTGAGCCTGGATTAGAGGAGATTTTCTTGTTCAGCTTTAATGTATGCAATTTTTTCTTTGATTGGTACTCGATTTCAACCTCAGACCATACCTTGTGGCCAGGACAAGTACCAAGCATGTTGATACTCAGCTAAAAAATGCATATCCTGATATCAGTAGTGAGCAATCACTGCAGGTTAGCTTTGGCAAAGAAGAAAAGATAGACAGGGCTCTAAGAAAATAAAGTTTTGCAAAGGAGGAAAAATGAAATCCTAAATATTTCATACTTTAGTATTTTTTCTCAATTTTCTCCCATCCTCTAACTAGAATCTTTTCACTGACTTTCCCTAGGATTGTCTGATATATATATATATATATATATATATATATATATATATATATATATATATATATTATATGTATATGCTTCCACAATGATAGGAAAGATGTATTTGTTCTCCCACCCCCAAGAGCTCTCTGAATAGCAAAATCTTTTTTTTTAATTTTATCTTCTTTTGATCATAGTTTGTTACTAGAGACTATACTTTTACTAGATAGAAAACAGAACAGAATCTTGAAAGATTTGAAAAAGATCAATAGTAGATCCTTACCAGCTTCAGTGACCAACACTAAGTCTTGCTAAAGGACATGCATTTAATTGCAGAGATCCACAGGAATCCAAGCTAGGATTTGAAGGGGCAGAGAGCCCCCTGCCACTCTGGATCTTGCTTGAATTCTTCCAATTTGGGTGATTTTCTTTCTCCTTTGACTTCTTAGGGCTTGCACAGGACTGTAAAATATTTGACCCAAGGAATATTGGAGTGTTAGTGTCTTAACTTGTGAAGCAAGGGAACTAATGTCTTTTGAATCCCTTTGGGTCCTGGTTCTGATCATAAGCCAGTCACCCCTTGGGTTTGTTTATCTTTAGTGACTGTTGATAGTTTGGAAAAGAGTCTATCTGGCATGGCCAGGTCTTTCATCAGAGCCAGCTCTTGATTATATGGGCACAGGTTGGCTACATTGCAAATGATGTGACATGAGAGAATAATTCCCAAGGAGTGGAATCTCTGCCATTCTAGAATGCCAGTGCCAGCTATATCAGGGTCATTGGAAACAAGAGTGTGTCATTGCCAAAGCTAGACTTGGCATTGACCTGTGTGAGAAGATTGTTGACATTTTCAAAATATTAATCATTTTTTTCCCAAAAAAACCCTAAAAACACTCCTAGGTAGTGGCATGCAGAATTTTTCAAAATGAATTGTTTTGTTGCAGCAAGGCATATTGGAAAAACAATTAGACTTGGAAGAAAAAAGACATGGATTCAAATATTACCCTAGATATGTTTGGGCTAGGTCATTAAACTTCTCAGAGCCTCAGTTTCCTTATTTGGATAATTGGAGTTATAAATAGATTATTTACCATAGAGAGTTGTTGAAAGTATCACAATTTAAAGAATACTCCAACCCCCTCATTTTTATGGATTAGTCAGTCAAGAGAGACTGAGATTGCCCAAAATCACACAAAATGCAGGCAGGATTTGAACCCATATCTTCTGAGTCTGGAATCAGTTGTCTTTCTTCTTTCCTACCTGTGCTTCTGTTATAAGGCTCAATTTGGATAATATATGTAAGAAATGGTCAAAGTTCTACATAAAGATTTCTGCTGTTCAATTGTTTCAATTGTGTCTGATTCTTTTTTTTTTTTGGTTTTGTTTTTTGTTTTTCACAAGGCAAATGGGGTTAAGTGGCTTGCCCAAGGCCACACAGCTAGGTAATTATTAGGTGTCTGAGGTCGGATTTGAACTCAGGTACTCCTGACTCCAGGGCCAGTGCTCTATCCACTGAGCCACTAGCCACCCCTGTGTCTGATTCTTTATAACCCATTTGGAGTTTTCTTGGAGAACTTGTCATTTCCTTTTACAACTCATTTGATAAATGAGCAAACTGAGGCAAAAAAGGGTTTAAGTGACTTGCTTGGGTCACACTCACAAAACTAAGAAGTGTCTAAGGCCAGATTTGAACAAGATGAGTGGTTTATCCACTGCATCTAGCTGCCTGTGTGTATACATAAGGTATTTTTTTTTCTGTCTCAAAAAATGGGTTAAGAAAAATATGACTATTTAAAGTATGATCTTTCCCATCAGGCAATCTGTGATTTATTGAGTGGAATTATTTGAATTTCCCTTTAATTATAGTTTAAGTGTTAATGAGCAGTAAAATTGATAAATGGCAGGGAAGAAAGAAAAGAAAATATTTAAGTCATAAAACAAAGTGGCTACCCCAAGATGAACGAGAAAGAGAAGTTGAGAGGCGGGGGAAGGAAGTTAAATAAAAAGAAAGGGGAAAAAAGCAAAAGAAAAGAGAGTAAATTCACTACAAATGAATTGATGCCATGTTCAAATTCACATAGAAATTAACAAATTAATTCGTATTTATATTCAATGTAATAAATGGGCTAAAATTTTTGTTTTGAAATAATTATCAATGAAATATGATATTCTTATTTTTACAGTTGGTCAAATAGGTCCTTCTTATTCTGTACAATGGCCTGGTTCAAAATTCTGAAAAATCATTTCATAGATGCTAAGACAGACTAAATGTGCTTCTATAAAACCTGAAAACTAATAAAAAAAATCACCCAAGAGCATACAAGACTAGCCTCACTTGCATTAGTAAGTGGCTGTCTTTCTCTAGGTTAACAAACCAAATCCCTGAGGAAAACCTTCTGTCTATACCAGCAAGTAATTTTGTATTGTGAAGATTCACCAATGATTATTAAAACCAAACAAACCAATACTTGTTAACTACTAATCCAGAAGGGTTGTTTTGAGACTGTGATAAGAAAAAAGAAATAAAAATTCTTTGAATGGCAATAGCCAAGAAACTTCAGTGCAATAAATCTTGTTGAAAATTAGTTTTTTGCCTTCTATCCATTCATACAGATGTTATGTCCTGCATTCCCTCAAAAATAAAGCTTTTTATTTGCCTTGAAATATGCCCAATTGACTTCCGTTTATCACTCTATTCTAATCCTATAAAGAATGAATCAAAAATTGAAGAACTGGAATTTGGAGGAAAACACTTGAGTGTCATTTAAAAATTAAGACTTTGAAATATCATAAAAACATAAAAATAAATGGATACTCAGGCATCTGTGAGCTCCAGTTCTGTAAATATTCTATCTCCTCCAGATCCTTTACTAAAATTCCATGGAGAAGACTTTGATTACAAGGGAACTGTGACCTCTTTGATACGGATGCTTCCTACAACAAAAAAGGGTGCAACTCTTGCATATCTGGACATCTATAGGATTCTTGGACTGAAATGGGATGAAAATATATTTTTGAATCATTTCATATATATATATATACACCAAGAACAGAGATAAGCATTAGAATAAAAATAATAAGGAGTTTTTATTCTAATTAGGAAGACATATCAGGAGGTTTAACTACTAGTTAGTTGGAAAGGCTATGTGTCCTTTAGGGTGCAGCTGAATAGGGAAATGTCTAATTTTTCTTTGGAGAACATCATGGTAAATGGAAAGGTCTAGTGAAATTTAGAAGAGATAGCTCGGCAGATACTAAGAACAAGTAGTCCACCATCTACTCC
This sequence comes from Macrotis lagotis, assembly GCF_037893015.1. Classification (NCBI taxonomy): domain Eukaryota; kingdom Metazoa; phylum Chordata; class Mammalia; order Peramelemorphia; family Peramelidae; genus Macrotis; species Macrotis lagotis. The sequence continues at coordinate 293,830,712 of NC_133659.1, forward strand.
CTACTTATTCTAATTGTAGGGACAGACGTACACAAAACCAAAGACTATTGGGAAAGGGCTGATGGACAAGGACTAGAGGATAAAGTGAAATGAGTTTTGAGTGGTAAGAAGGAGGAGTAAGGGAAAATCATTATCATGCTCTTAATAGACATCCAGGAATTAAAGAAATAATACATATAGCATCTACTTAATAAGATTATTAACAAGATTACAGAATTCAAGTTGGAAGGTACCTCAGAGGTTATCTAATCTAAACTTTATATAGATGACATGAAAATATCCATATTTTCGTGTAACTTTGCAGAGCATCCACTCAAGATTCTAGTGCATCTTTATTTTCTCTCAGCATCATGATGTCAATAAACTGGTCTTTTGTAAACTTAAGGGCTCACTATTTCATCAGCTCATCTTTTTTTTTTGATAATATAGTCTTTTGATTAGAGATAATATAAATCTTTGAGAAACAATTTTATATTTGTTATTGAAATATCAGGTATTAGTGCTCCTAATCCTATGGTGATAGAAGCTGAGAAAGATGCTATATGGGGGGTAAACTATCTATTTAGAATGATCATTTTTTCTAAAGCATCAGACCTTATTTATGAGGAGGGAATTAGACATGTCAGTTAGCTATGGCTCCTGAAAGCAAAACTAGGGGAAATGAATGGAAGTTGTATTGTTTGAAAATAAATACCAAAACATAAAATGATTTTTTAAGAAAAAAACGTTATTAAGTCATTTCAGCAGAGGAGAAGACTGGAAAAAGGTATGATTCTTGAACCTCTATTAAGTATTATATAGAGTTCAGTCAAGTGTATAATCATGTAAAATATTTTATTGGCAGTTTATTTTCAATATAGATCAGCAGATAAATAGGAGTATTCAATAAAATTTAAGTGAAATCAAAATATTATCTATTAGGGAACCTAAAGCAAACTTTCTGGGAGGTTCCAAGGCATGAATGGCCTCAAAGCAAGCACTTCAAATGAAAGCCTCGGAAGTCAGCATTAAGCTACCATTTCAGTTTAGAAGGACAAATATCATCATAAGTAATAAAGTACTTTTCCCACCATTTCCATGAGGCAGATAAAGATAAACTAATCAATCTACAAATATTTTTAAATGTAATTTGTATGACATTCACTAATTTGAGGGAAATTTCCTAATGATTTGAGCTATACAATAGTATAAGGGACAGTCAAAGAAAAGAATATATCTCCTTTTGCTAGAAATTGTCATATAATGGTCAGATCACTTTTGAGGTTAAGGAAGGGGTCTCTTATACAAGAAATTCTTAGTTAGCTATGGCTTGCACTAAATTGTCTTTGGAATTTCTTTCATTTTTAACTTGATATGATATTAAGGTATTGGAATAAATACAATGTCATATATGAATTGGTCTAGCCATCCTGAAAAGGAACTTAGATCTGTGCCCAAAATCTTTCTAAAATATACACAGACCAGAAATATCAATATTAATCACAAAACAGTCAAGGGGGGGAAAAAGGTCCCATCTATACACAAATATTTATAATAGCTGTTTTTATAGTGGCAAAAATGTAGAAATTAAAGGTATACTCTCCATCACTATGGGAAAGGATGAATTATGTAATATAGATGTATTATGATGATGGATATGTTATATGCCAATTATTTGCATGTGTGAAATATTACACAGATGTACAGAATTATATAAAATAAACATTATTTTAATAATGAATATGATTATATATTTAAACAATTGCAAAAGGGATAGTTTCAGAGAAACCTGACTAAAAATTTGAATCAGTTATACAGTGTGAAGTGTGCAGACCTAGGAGATAAACATATACAGTAATAAAAATAATGCAATGAAAATCAAATTTAAAATAGTTAAGTCTCATCAAAATAATGATGGTCATTCATTATTCCAGAGTATCTTTGAGGATATCTTATGAAAAAAGTGTGATGAATTCAGACTGCAGAATGAAGTAAGTCCAATGACATATTTTGTTTTGGTTACTACGAATGCTTAGTACTCCTTTTCTTGAAGGAGGAGAAAGTACAAGGGAGATTTCAGAAAAGAGAGAAAAGAAAATAGAAGGGAGACTAGAAGTAATCAGAGACAACATGATGTCTTTGAAAGTTACATGTTAAATTAACTATATACTTTTTTTAAAAAAGCAATCTATATGTAATGAGATTCATAGCTTCATGTATTATATCTTCATTCAGTTCTATAATATATATGGAAATGATCATATTATTTGATTTTTGTTAAGTTCAGAATAAAATTAAACATCGTATAAGACCAACTGCTTTATTGAAAGTTTTATGTGAATTTAGAGCCCCACAGCTTTCAAAATGAGAATTCTAGAGAGGCTAAGAATTATTCTCTCCAGTTACCATTTCTGTGGGAGATCAGTGCTGATGATACCATCTTATTTACTGAGTGAATGGTTCAGAACAGTAGGAGATTGCAGAGTATAGGTGCCAGGTCCTATGTTTTAAGACTAATAAATTGTATTAAATTTTTCCCATTCCCTTTACATCCAATGCTGACAAATTAATCCAGAACCATATGTAGGATGAACATCAAATAGGAACAGACATAACATTATAGGACTTACTATTCAGTATAGAAATTCTTGACCTAGGAAATATCTATGAACATTTAAAGACATGTATTTTAATAATTCTATTTCACTATAATTCAAATTCTTTATAATCATGTCTTTTTTTATCCATTTAAAGACATTCTTCTGAAAAAGGGATTCATAGGCTTTATTAGATTTCCAAAAAGGTTCATGATTCAAAAAGAAATTTCAAAATCCTAGATTTAGTCCAATCCACAAATTTTACAGAAGAGGATAGCAAAACATGGCTTATTGTTCAAACTCATAAACTGAAGAAATAGCAGTACTGAAATCTGAAGCTAGCTTCTCCAAATTCATTCCTTGGCTCTATTACATTTTAACACCTCTCAATCACTTGACCATATGGAAATCAATACGTGATTTTATGTTAGTAGCCTTACTTTGCTTTCTTTTTTACTCTTTTATTGCTACACAGTTCCTTTCATAGCAGTAAGCCTGAATAAGAGATATTTGTGTATTGGTATGGTTGGAGAAGAAGGGGGAAGCAATCTCACACTTCTATCTTGATTATGTTTTCATCCCCCTTATGATTATGTTTGCAAAAAAAGCTGTTCTGTGCTGACCTCTATTTCTGCTAAAAACTTCTACATCCTTATAAAATTCAGCCATGCAGAGCTCAAATTAAGTCCAATTTGATTTTGGTTGAATGTGAAATGGAATGAAGCCTCAGGTGGGCTGGACAGCTCTATCTTCTGTTCTCCAGTTGTGAGTCCATTTAGTAAATCCAAACTTTTAAAACTGCCTAAAAACAATTAATTAGTCCTTGATTATTATTATTATTCAGATGAAGATTTTATCATGCACTATAATCTAGTATCTGATCTAAATGCTTGAGAAGGATGTCAAACTTGTTTTTAAAAAACATTAATTTTATAATTTACCCTAATGTTTTAGTGATGAAAGTTGAGAAAGATGTTCTCTGGGGATAAGCTGTTCACATATTCAGATTGATCAGATTTTTCTCAAAGCATTGAGACACTATTAATGGAGAGGCTTGGGACCATTTGGTCCCAGAAATCAAAGTAGGAGCCGAGGAAATAGGGAACTGTGATGTACAGGAAGCAGCTAAATCTTTAGCCTGCCCTAAGATGTTTGGACATCCTCTAGGAGAAAGCGTTCAAGATTGAGGCAATATAGCTTGATTTTTTTTATCCCAGCTTTGGACGTTTATTTTCTCTTTGGTCTTGGACAAGTCAATTAGGTTCTATAAGCCTCAGTGGCCTTATTCATATTTCCTCAACTTAAAATGATGATGATAATAATAATAATAATAATAATAAATATCTGCCTTCTCGGTTGGTGGAAAAGATTAAAATGAGATATTTAAAAAACTTTGTAAACCTTATAACTAATATTGAATTATAATTTTATTTGAGATATAACTTGTAACCTGTGTGAGTTCTGAGAATAGGAATGTTGCAATCCTATAAAGTTTAGAGAAAATGATTCTTGTCATTGGATTTTAGTAGTTTGAAACTTTGTTTTTTAGTAGTGTCCATTTACTTCAACTTTACATACATTTTAAAGAATTTTGTAGGAAATGTAATAACACTGCTAAATAGCTTTACTCAGCTAGCATTTCAATGCCATATCTCCAGGAAAAAATAGAAATCTTTAATAAAGTTCATGAGGAAGGATATTTTTAATGACTGTTCAAGAAACTGGGATGACTGGGATATCAGAGGTGATTATCTCACATCAAAAATTTCTTCAATTAAGGAAATACAAATTACCAAAAGATTAATAAGATTTAAATCTATTCAATTTTAAAATATTTTGTAGATCATTGCTTTTAAAGCTATAAGGAGATTTAGATATCATTTAGTCAAATCCCCTTATTTTAAAGAAGATGAAGCTTGGAGCCAGAGAAGTTAAATATCTATTTCAAGAAAAAACAAAATAGCTCTAAGATCCAATCCCCTCCCTTTTATGTCTGGAAAAATTGAGTTTCAACAAGATTAAATAATTCACCCAAGATCGTACAAGGCAGCAAATGGATAAAATGCGAACTCAGATCCTCTAATTCCCAAATTCAGTGTTGCAAATTTAGCACTCTTTCCCTTCAACCACACTTCTTCCTTACAGTTTAAAATTCAGACTCAAAGCCAAAGTTCTTTTAGTGTCATTTCCCTACCTGTCAGCATTCAGTTCTGATATTTAATAATATTTTCCCTCAAGAATTATTTATGTTAGAAAAAGCAGTAGATTTAGAATTCATGTTCAAACCTTAGCTCACTAGCTAATTCTGTGACATTAGATGAGTGTTTTACCCCCTCTGGATCCAATTATTGTTTTTTGAAAATAAGGATGCTGAACCAAATGATCTTTAGGTTCATATGTATCTCTAAATGCTATGATCTCGTAATATGATATAATATTTTATTGAAAGAACTAGGAGCATTCACCTGCAGGAGAAAATGCTCAGGGTTGGTTTCAAGAACTTAAAAGATGGTCATTTGGAAGCAAAATTACAGTTGTTCTGTTCACCCTAGTCAGGGAGTAATACATAGAAGTTACAATAATGTTAGTTAAGGTATAATGTCAGAGGAACGTCCTTAATAACTAGTCATTTAGAGTAGAAGACTCTACCTTGGAAGATCATGGATTTCACTTCCTGGACATCTTAGGAGGCCTATGTTCAGTTTATTCTAATAACGGTTCTGGTTGTTTTCAAGTATAAATCAGCATTGATAGCCATGGAGATTCTGTAAATTTTTGTCTAACTGAAATCCCCAAATCTCTCCTAGCTCTTAATATTCTACAGTAAGTTCTTTGCTTTGCGCGCGCGCACACACACACACACACACACACACACACACACACACAGCTTCATGTTGCAATTTGTTTTTTTTTCATAATTTCTCTTCTTAGTATTTGCAATACCCTAGATAGGGACATTGAAATATTTTCAGACCCTTATGAAATTGACTGTTGGAATATTAAAAGGAAGTCACTAAATCTGAGGTTTTGTTTTGCACATCTAGCAAAAATTGACCCCTTTTCTCCTCCTATTTTCTTTTGTTTCTTATACAATTAAAAACCTCTAAAGTTAAAAACCTCTAAAGTTCAATTTACTATTAACATTATCTGTAACTAAAAGCAGCAGAATTATCTTGTTGGGATCAATCAAAAAGAGAGCCCAGAAAATAAATATAGATGAGTAGAACTGATTGTAACCCATGTCTTTCTTGTCAGTACAGATGAAAAAAAAAGTAATCTGGCTGAAAGAGAAGGTCAGTGAACTCTCTGTGAAATTAATAAAGGGAGAGCTCTAAAGTGTATTTTTATTTATCAGTAAGAAACTTAAAAAAAGAATATATTGTCTTGAAGATAATGGAGATAACATCATCTGAAAATTTCTTTAGGTAATGAAAGTGATTAATATTCTTTGTAAGAACATTGTGGCAGTGATAAATCAAGGCATCTATAAAGACTTAGTTTGAAAGAAGACATTTTAATCAAGTATATATTTTTATAGATATGTTTTTCCATGGATATAGGACATAGTGAAGACCTCAAAATATAATGACTTTTAGGCATCCTTAAATCTGTCTTGCCACATGCAGTTATGGATATTAGATCTAGAGGATAAAAGCTCTAAACTTGAGTGAAAGGTGACTAGCATTGAGTATAGTATTAATATTATTATTATTATTATTATTATTATTGTGAAATTGACTGAGATGATTCAATATTTTTTTGTCATCACCATCATTTTCAATTGCAGTTTCCAGGGCAGATTCATCTTTCATCTTTTCCAAAATCTCATATGCTGGTAGTTTAAGGAACACAATAAATAATAAGAAAAGAGATTTACAGATCCTCTTTTTATTTGAAAATTTAAGTAATAAACAAAAATGAGCAGATCTAAAAATTGTTTATGGAACAGTGAATAGAGTGGATGTTTTGAAGGGTTTTAGATGTTCTCATCAGCCCTGAAGTTTTAATTCTTTTATTAAGTTTTCCCAAATCTATCTAAGGTACAATCAGTGTGTTACATTTTATCCATTTTGGTAGTCATATTTTGAAAGCTTTCGCTTTCGCATTAGGCATTAGGCTATTTTAAAATGAGGATTGAAACAAGGTTTTGTATAAGCCCTGTACACATAATATTTATTCTATAAATGAAATATCACAACAGTGGGGAACAAAACCCATATTCTGGAGAGGTACAATTAGCAACAGCAAGATTCTGTCTTTAAAGCCCTCTAGCTGGCTTGATATAAATTTCCCAGTGTGGTCCTTCTCAGGATGGTTCACATTGAAATGTTAATACTGCAGCAAATTTGAGGTTCTACAAATAGATTAAAAGTGAAGAAACTTCTCTCCTTTTATAAAAATGTTTACCTTCTTTCTTTTGAAAAGGAAACTAGAAGAATGAAAAGAGACATAGAGAAATCCAAAAATGACTCTCGTCAGACATTTGCTGTGCTCTTGGTCTGAGAATTTATTGGTCTCTTTAATTTGTCAAGGATCATTGACCCTGGTGATGGCCTTAGAGGTCTCATCAGCAATTGAAGAAGAAACTGAGACTCAGATAACTCTTCCAAGGTCACATAGGTTTATGAGGAAATGAGCAAATATTTGAATCCACATTTTCTGGGTCCAAATGTAACACATCTCAGATATGTATATATAGTATATATATATATATATATATATATATATATATATATATATATATATATATATATATTTAGTATCAATGTGAATTACCTTAGAATTTCTATAGTATGGTTATTGCCATCTTTAATTAAAATGCATTGGATACTGGAAAGGTTCTCTATATGCTCATGCTGTCAATGATAAAAGTATTGATTTTTAGACCAGGATTTTGAGACAGTCAAGGTAGGCAAACACATATTCTTGTGATGTATTCTATTCTTTCTTTTCTTGGTGTATTCTCAGTGAATACCATTTGAAAGAAAATCCATTAGAAAAATTCTAACTAACTCAAATGGTGAATAAAAAGTACTTAATAAATCCCAACCACCATAAATGTTCCTAATATATAACAAGATTTTTCTTGAGAGTAAAAAAACTTTGAAATATAATTTTATATATGCATATATTTAGATATATTTTTGATCTAATAGTAGTCATCTTTAGGGTCAGGGAAAGAAGAAAGAAAAAAGAAATTTACAGATAATTTGTTGTATATTTGAAAGGTATAAGTTGTACATAAGAGATATGCAGTTTCATGTGCATCTATATTTTTAATTGTAATGCTTGTTTGATTCCATAAATTAAAAAATAAAATAAATTTTTAAAGTACAATTTGCCTTATATTGCAGATTATGATACATAGAACACAAATCCTTTTGCAGGCCTGTATCACAAGTTATTTTCTCATTACTTCATGTGTCCCAAGGTTACAATGAGTTACAGTTGAAAGGATTATGTTTTAGTCTTTCCAAATTTTTTATAAAGTCTTCACTTTTCCTATATTCAGTTACTTTGCTCAGAAGGAGTTGCCTACAATGAACAGGATCCAAGAACTTCCTATGGAATGCAAGATTCAAAATATTTAGGAACTGATATGGAAGAATTATTAAGAAAGATTATATTGGTAAACACCTCTAAGGGAGGCAAATGAATTCAGTTTATGCCTCTGTTTCAGGGTGGAGGGACATGGAATACTAAATTTTGTTAAATTCATTTTTGTGACCTCAAATTGTTCTCAAAATGAAAAATCATCTTTCATTTCAGGTCATCTTACATTTGTATCGTTATGGTATGTTGCTGGTAGATAATTATGCTCCATTTACAAAATAATGAAGAAAAAATCCATTCACTTGCTCAAAGATTCTGGAATAGTTTTTATGTGATAGCTGAACTCTCTGTCTAAAGATGCTTTAGACTCCCCAGTGAATGCTGTGTAATCTGGGTAAACTTCATGGGAGAGGTGAAATCTGAAAGAGAATTTGGCAGAAAAAGAACAAGAAGTTGTTCCAAGCTTAGCAATGAATCCCTACAGTCTCAAGGCTTTATTTGGACCCAGGTTGTAAAGTCAGTGGATGTAATAGTCTTACCAAGTTTTAGCATGAGTAATGCACCAACCTACCTTGAATAGCACTGGTAAATCCTGATACACACCAGCAATAGAGTAGTAATAATTCCTTGCCTCAAGCCTTTTGTCTTCAAAATGCTTTACAAGGATGTAGTAATTCTAACTCCCCAGAGTGGTAATTAAGTATTACAATCATTTTACAGTGGGGAAGTCCAAGGCTAACTGATTTGCCCAAGGCCACAGGATGTCAGACTTGGATATTGAGTCTGATTGTGAGTCCACTAGATTAGATCTTGTCTCAATAGAAAGGAGGTAAGTAGCTTCTTTTCTTGAGAAATCTGACATTCCGAGTTTCTTACAACCAAACTTGTCTTTGACATGGCATTTCCAATTTAAACATCTATTTTCAGCCTTTAATGACTTTCTTCTAAAGCTTTCTCATCTTGAATTTAATGCTTTTTTAGAGAAAAGAAGACTATTTCCATATTTGATTTTATCCTAAAAATGAAGCCTAGAAGTTTCATTAAAATTTTGTTTGGTCAGATATGACAATGCCACCTAAAGAAATGACTCAGTTTTTAGACAAAAGTTTAGGTTTGACTTTTAAGCTGGCTCAAAGTTAATTTGCTTCTCAAATTTAAGCTAGGCATACTCCTGAAAATGAGTGACTTTTTTAATTTTGAAAAAAAATGTCCATCCCATAGAAGAAAGATATGAAACTCATTCCCATGCTTTCTTACTCCCTCTTGGGATACTCAGTTTTGAAGCAAAACACAATAGTGTGATTCTTGGGGAAAGAGAGAACTAGCTCTAGGAAAAAACATCTCTAACACACTAACTGCCTGTGTGACCTTGTTTTTGTCACTTAACCATGTGCCTGAATTTCTTAATCCCTAAAATTAGAAGGCTCCCTCCTAACTATATTTAGCTTCCAATGATGTTCTTCCCCAATCCACCCTAGTGATTCATACTTTACTCTCTCTTAAGATTATTTGAACACCTTTTATTTACCTTGTATTTATTTATGAACTTTGTTGGGTCTTACCATTTGAGTGTAAAATTCTGTAAATTAGTAATTGCCCGTTATTCTTGTTTGGGGGTTTGTTTTAATATTCATAAAACCTAGCACATAGTGTTATAGATCTTTTCCTTTTGGCATTCAGTTATGTTTGACTCTTGTGACCCCAGTTGGGGTTTCTTGGCAAAGAAACGAGGGTAGTTTGCCATTTTCTTTTCCAGCTCATTTTATAGATGAGGAAACTGAAGCAAACACGGTTTAGTGACTTGCCCAGGGTCACACAGATAGTACTTGTCTGAAGCCAGATTTGAACTCAGGAAGGTGAGTCATTTTGACTTCAGCCTTGGCACTGTTGCTCTTTTCACCTAGCTATCCAGTGTTATATAAGTATTTACTATTTTTTTTTAACATTGAGTTGTTATACAATCAATTTGAACAAATTTACAGAATAGGAATTTAATGGTTTTTGTGTAAGGGAATTAACATTGTTTCCTGATGTTATCATTAGTCTAGTATCCAGCACAAACTCCTCAAGGGAATGTTTGTTTTGTTTAAAAAAAGAATTATGAATACTCTGACAGATACAATGGGTTTCAACTAGAGCAATGAAGAGGATGTTGGATCTGAGTTTCAACAAATATTCTGCCATTTTATTACCCGTGAGACTTTGGGCAAGTTGTTTCTTTGCCACAGTCCTCCAGTCTAAGGCCCTTTTCTTATCCAAATTCTATGAGCCTGTAATCTACCAAACAAGATAAAATAATCCAACAATTCAAATGCCTTCTTTTCTATAATTTTACATTTCAAAATAACCTTTCCCAGGTAGATGTTCTCCCCATATTCCTCTGTGAGCAATGAACTGATAGCCATAGTATGGTTTTTTCCTGTCTTCAAATATAAGAGGTTATTATATGATAAGTAGCTGTTCTCTATCTCCAGTGTACAAGGAAAAATAGAAAATAGATTGAATTTGAAATAAGGGATTGAAGTTGGGAATGAAGAAGAAAATTCTAGCTAGAGGGATTTCAGATACTAGAAGAGATTAATAAGGAAGGTTAGGGAATGACTTTCCCAAAGGATGTTTTAAAATCACAACAATAATAGATCATTTAAGAATAATCTTGCCAGAAGCCAGGGAACTGTATTAAATGACCTCTGGAGGTCCTTTTTAGATTTGTGAGTTTTGAATGTGATGATATTTGGAATTTTTGAAAATAGCATGAAGCACAGCAGAAATTGCTTTCATTAACTTCAGGATATCTAAAATTAATGTTTACATGCCCATCTGAATGTATTTTTTTTCAGTATAGGATTTTTTTTTGCAAGGCAATGGGGTTAAGTGGCTTGTCCAAGACCACACGGCTAGGTAATTATTAAGTGTCTGAGGCCAGATTTGAACTCAGGGACTCCTGACTCCAGGGTCGGTGCTCTATCCACTGCGCCACCTAGCCGCTCCTCACTATAGGTTTTGAAGTTATACATTTTCCCATCTTCCTTAAGCTTATGAAAGGTAGATATTCCATAATCTTCTTTATATGTTACAACTTCTTTAATTACATATATATTTGAATCATCTATAGTATATAATTATAAGGAATACAAATTTATTCATGTTTGTATCAATTAACCACATTGAATATCATATAGGATTAAACAGTTAATATTAAATTTATTCCCACCCCTAAAAATTCGGGACACAGGTGGAACGCAATGATAGATGTTGAGAATAATGAAATTTATATTATAATTTTTGCAATTAGGTGCAGCTAGGTGGCGCAGTGGATAGAGCACCGACCCTGGAGTCAGGAGTCCCTGAGTTCAAATCTGGCCTCAGACACTTAATAATTACCTAGCCGTGTGGCCTTGGGCAAATCACTTAACCCTATTGCCTCACAAAAAGCTAAAAAAAAAAATTAATTCTTGCAATTATATTGAATGCTTTACAGTTATTATCTCATTTGATCCTCTCAACATCCATGGGAGGAAAGTGCTTTTATCTCCATTTTATAATTGATAAAACTGAGGCAAATAGAGGTTAAGTGACTTGCCTAGGGTTATATTGGTAATGAGTGTCTGAGAACAGATTTGAAGTGAGCTCTTCCTGGAGGGCTAAGTAGTATAGAGGATGGAGTGCTTGCTGGGCCAGGAGTCAGGAAGACTCATCTTGGTGAGCCCAAATCTGTCCTCAGAAATTGTATGTCTAAGTAGTTATGACTCTAGATGTTTCACTTGACATTATTTGCCTCAGTTCCTCATCTGGATAATGAGCTGAAGAAGGAAAGAAAACCTCACATGGAGTCATAAAGAATCAGTCAAGACTAAAATGATTAAACAAAAACTATAAGTTCTGGGATATAGATGAGGAGAGGGACATTTCATATACACAAGTAACTCTAATACACACACACACACACACACACACACACATATATATATGTATATATGTATATATACATATATATATATACTAATATAGTAGTATTAAAGACATGTTGAAATAGGTCTTTTTCGATGTCTGGAAGGATGAGGTAAAAGAAATATTGAAAATTAGCAGAATCGGGGAAAAGTTTCACAGAATGATATCTATTGGGAGTCTGGGGTGAGAGTAGGGTTTGTTTTCTTTTTATTATTATGAACTTAATGCAGATTTACACATATAATTCTTTTACAAAGAAGAAACACATTTGTTAAGAAATGGTGGAATGTTTATATCCTAATATAGGAAAAGAGAAAAATATCCTTCAAAATCCTGTTTCAGGGGTTTCACAAATACTTTTGAATTGCTTCTGTTTTTCTGTTGATTTTAATATATTTTTCTAATAAGCTCCTGTGCATTTGTGGCAATGAGTGTGTACATTCAACTTTCTTTTATTTCATATAAGAATGGTATTCTTGAGATTTTCTCCCTATGTTTTCTTTTTCTTCCTTTTGTTTTTTCCCTATAAAACCAACAAAACCACATTCAGTCCCCATTTGTATTCCTTTATATCATCCATGATCATTAAAGGCAATAGCATTCTCAAAAGACCAAGATGTATTCTCTCCTACTAGAAAGTAAACAGCCAGACATCAGATTGGCTCAGATATATTTATGTCTGTATTTTTCTCTTGACTCCCATGTTTGCATTTCATACTTTCTTTTCAGCTCTGATCTTTTTATAGGGAATGCATGGAAGTATCCCATTAGAATGCAAGTTCTACTCCCCCCACCCACACACACTCCTGTAAAGTTATTTTTGGTTTTGCTGGGAAAATAATTCTTGGTTGCAAGATTTTTCTTCTGGAATATTATATTCAATATTTTTCTTTCCTCTAAAGAATAATCTTCTGTGTTCCTAACTGTCATTCCTTTGCATTTACCCTCTTTCTGGTTGCTTGAAGTATTTTTTATTTGATCTGACATCTCTGGATTTGGGCTATGATGTTCTTGAATGTCTTTTTAGTTTGGAGCTTCTTTCAGAAAATATCAGTGCCTTGTTTCTATTTTACTTTGTCTTCTCATTCTAATATAATTGGACAACTTTTTTGATCATTTCCTTAATATGGAAGCTAGTTTTTCATTAGGTGACTTTTTATCTCAGAGACTACAATGATTCTTAAATTATTTTTCCTTGGCCTATTTTTCACATTAATTGTTTTTGATAGTATACAGCTGTCATCACTGAGCTGATAGCTGTATATTTTATTCTTTGTCTTTAAATATGAAAAGGGGTTTTATACAACAATTAACTTTGTTCCTGAGAAAGGAAAAAAAGCAGATAGTAGATTTAATTAGAAATAAGAGAACTGAGGTTAGGAATGAATTTTCTTCTTGTTTGTCAGTCTTTTAACTTTATTCTTAAATTTCGTACTTTGTTCTCTGTTCTCTTGGGTTTTTTTTTTGTTTTTTTAGAGACCCCCTACTTGAGTAAGTTATGTTCTAATCTATTCATTTTCCTTATAAATTTTTGTTTCAAAACTCATTATTTCCTTTTTTTGTCTCTTACTTTATTTCTTCCACTAATTCTTGTAGTTCTCATTGCCAAGTCATTTTGATTTTGCTCATTATTGTGGAATATTTATTCTTCCCATTTTTGTATCTATTCTTTTATTTATTTGCTTTTTCTCTCCTCATCTCCTGAATTTATCTCTTTATTCTATTTCTTCATTTGGGTTTTCTTTCTGTTAAGTCATATTTCTAGGTTCAATTCTTGAATTAGAACTTTGGCCAGGACTGGGTTTTGCTCATTCTCATTCTCTCGAATGGTTTGGCTAGCTCTTGTTTGATCCTATAGTCTCTGAAGTGTGAATGTTGCTGCCTCCAAAGTAATAGTACTGTGGCTGGTATACATACCACCCTTTGCATCAATCCCTATTTCTATCTTCTAATGGTCTCCTGGGAATATTGGTCCCAGCTCAACTCTTTTGGCCATAATCTCCAGCCTGAAAAATGAAAGGAATTCTAAAAAAGCCATGTTTCTCACTAAATTTTCCTTTCACCATTCCCCCACAGGAGTCAGTTTTGTCTTTTGCCATAAACTCTTCTGGGCTATTAATAATTTTTAAAAGTGCAAAGAGTACTGAGACCACCAAAAAAATAAGAACTGTTGACTTTGACTAATTATTCATAACATACATATGAGGAAATGGACCCAGAAGTCAAGTGGTATCTCTAGTTAGGCTCAGTCCTAAAATTTACAAAAAAGAGGAGAGCACTTCTACCTGAAATATTCTGTAGTTGAAAAGTTGATTCTTTTTTTCAAATGCTGCTTTGACCTACAGAACGAACATATTTATTCAAGATAAACTTCTGATGAAGAAAACGTAAAAACTTGCATGGCTCAATGCCTTGAGTGTGGCGTGAGTGATACTGTCCTCTTGGGAATATGGAAGGTTATTTGGACCAAGAAGTCCTGATATCACCCTCCAGACTATAGACTAGGCTGGTGGGTACTTCACTCTTCCTTTTCTGGAACTTCTGCTCCAATCAGTCTGATTGATTGAGTGCCTACCATACCCTGTCATGCTTCATGCTTCATATTTGACCAGTATTTTTGCCTTTCTTGAGATCACTGATCTCAAGTCTTTTACAAAATCACCTTCCTTAAGCCCAGGAAGGTGAGGTATATTTCTTTTGACCCCTTGTTTCCTATTTAGTCCTGTCTTGCACTGGTGCTAACCATCCTCAAAACAGTGGACCGACAGCCTGATTCTCAGACCAGTCTTCTATTGGGGCTGATTCTCTCCTGAGCATTTTTCAATAGGCCTGGGACAGGATGGTTTCATGCCCTGATTATCAGACCTCACAATGGCTTGCCACCCTGGAGAGAGTCCTTCAGTGCACCTGCTGGTTTAGGAGTGTTTATTGAAGCTTTCAGCGGCTTCCCTGGGGCCACTCTCCCCAGTGTTAGCAAGCTTCAAGCATATTTACTTGGCCTTATACTAGCATTCCTCACACGCTCCTCCCCCCAGCAATCACAGACATGAGACTCATTTATGGAACTCACTATAGCTTCCCTGTTGAGACCTCTTTCCCAGTCTTCACAGGCTTCTGGCCACCTTTTTTCGACTTCTCATCTTCTTTCTTTTCTTTATTCTCCTTTTGTTTGAATTCCTTTTCTGATATTTGCCTGTGTATGTCAACACCTACGTCCCAGAGATGTTGTAAAGAACAAATGTGATAATTCTTGTAATTTGCAAATCTTAAAGCAATATATAAATACTTTCTTCTTCTATTTCTATTGCTATTTATATTTTTGATTTGATTGTAGTTGCTATTTTTATGAGATAGAAAGCTGATTTTCGTCTTTCCAATCTTTTATATAGATATCTTAACTGCAAAGGCATTTTAATAAGACTCTAAAATGGGATTCAACAAACATAGCCCTTGGGTCAAATTCAGCCCACCACCTGTTTATATATGTGAGGTGAGAATGGGTCATGAAGAAACAAGTAATAAGCCTCCTTTGGTCCATAGCTAATAGTTTACTTAACCTTAATCAAGGGTTGTTCATCCTTTCTTCGTGAAGAGATGCAATGATATCAGCAGGGTGATATTTTGTTTTGCAAGTTAACTTAAATTTAAAGGAAACAGGGCTGTACAGTCATCAACCTCACTCTCTCCTCCATAATCATCCAAGTCCAGTGGTAAGACTTGAGTCCAGATGACTGGCAAAGACCCTGAATACTTGAGAAACCTTGACTTTTTTAAGCTAAGGTCTCTGTTTTGCTCTAAAGGATAGGGTCAAATTAAACATAGGATAGAAAAGTAAGATATGCTAGGAATTGGTATAGCATTTGGAAAAACTTTAAGGATGGAAAGATCAGGTCATGTTTAGGGACAAAAAGTGAACTTTTGACTAGATAGTAAAGGGAGAATTGTACAGTAAAGGGTTAGAAAAGTCTTGGGGCAAGCCTTAAGTGCTGGACAATGGAGATTGTCTTAGTAGATAATACAAAATTACTGAACATATTTGAAAAGAATGACAACTGTGTCTGTGTGTGTGTGTGTGTAAGTAAAATATGTCTGGCAGTTGCCTTTATTGGAGAAAAGACAGTAGAAGTGGGAAGGTCTTTTAGGATTCTCTAGTAGTGGTAATAAGACCTTTCCTATAGTTGTAGTGCAATGGAAAGGAGAAAACAGAACCAACAAAAAGGAGTCATTGAGAGAGAAATAAGAGAAGACAGTAAGGAGAAGACTAAGACAGTAAAGATAGTGCAGTGTCTCAGAAGCCATGGAAGCAGACTATATACAGAAGGAGGATATAGTCAGTAGTATTAAATGCTTTAAAAAAAAGGTCAAGGAGGTTGAAAAAAAGACCACTGGGTAAACAGAAAGGTCAGTAAAATTAAACTGAACATCACCTACCTTTTAACTCAAACCTGACTCTGGAGTAGAGTTGAGAAAATGTACCACCCTCTTTTTATTGTGGAAGTAGCAAAATATGAGTGAAGAACATCAAATTTCCTGTAAGACTATTGGTATTGTTGTGAGACTTTCTTATTTCCTTTTTCTGTTTTAATATTATTTCAGTGGAAAACTCACTAGGCAGAGAGGAGAGGAATGTATTCAAAAATTAATGTGTTGGAAGATATTGATTTTTTAAAAATTGAAGCAAAAAGAGTATTGGAAGTTATGATTAAGAAGTCATTGATCGACCCTGAGAGAGAAATTTTAGTAAGAAAATAATTGTAGAAAAGAGAGTGCAAGGAGTTGGAGAAAAGTTCCTGAGGATAGGAAATTGAGACTTGCAGTGAACAGGAGAAAGATGCATAAAAACTAAGAGACTCAAGAGAAGTTTTGGTTTTTTGTTGTGCTTTTATACTGAACATGCTTGCAGATGTCAAGAAATCATGGAACTTCTTGAGAAGAAGGGGATTATTATTAGAACATGGTCTGGGGGAGGCTTAAGGATGGGATGAAGATTCAGGTTTCACCCTAATCTGAGAATATAGCTATTGATTCCTTTCTATGGAGGTAGGAAGGCCTCTTAGGATACTCTAATAGTGTTAATGAAACCATTCCTGCAGTACAATAGAAAGGAGAAAACAGAACAACGAAAAGGAATCATTGAGAAAGAAAAGAGAAGAGAGTAAGGTAAAGACTAGTACAGTAAAGACAGTGTAGTGTTTCAGAAACCATGGAAGTAAAGTACATACAGAAAGATACAGGAGAATATGGCTATCTCTTCCCTTTTTTTCCAAGAAAAAGAATGAGTGAGGGATGGTGTAGGTCTATTCTTCCCATGGAGGTAGGAGGCTAACACGTATCTACTGTAAGTTTGTGTGGGAAATGGAGTAGGAATTGGAGGGTAAGAGACGGAGGCTGAAACAATTTCGTTAATCATTATCATCTGAATTAGACAGAAGTATTCATTCTGTCAGCATAAAAGGGGACTCAAAATTTAAGACACGTGACTTGGAGAATTTTATGTAATTCTGTGTTGGAGGTACCAGTGGCAGGAAGGGGTCAGGTTCATTTCTCCTAGCTCAAACAACTTTCCTAGACTCTCAGAAATAGTCCAATAGACAAACCAGAAGGGTGACCCCAAGCTATATCTCTTCTGCTCATAAGAGGTCAGAAAAAATTTTTTCTTAAAATGAAAGAAGAGTGAATGTACCTGATCAATTCAGCAAATATGTAAATTAGAGTAATCCCTTTAAGTCTCAGATCACCTATCACTGTCCATAAGATAGCTTTCCCAATTTCTGTCAGTTGTTAATTTGTAGTTCTCTCCTTTAAATTACTTTGTTTTTCTATTATCTATATTTGATATTTCTCTCTCAAATATAATCTACTTGCTGGCACTATTGGGACCAGAAACCATGGCCAGCTCTGGGGGGGGGGGGGGTACAATGTGTGGTAGAGGCTGTTACGGCCCCAGCCAATAGTAGTAATCATGAAGTAGTTGGTTTGAGAGACAATATGGTGTAGTAGATAAAGAATCTTGAGGAGGGAAAAAGAAAAAAAAGAATTTTAAGGTCAAGAATACCTTGTGTATCACCTCCTTAAAGTCATGGTCTTCTTTGAGAATGAAGGACAAAACATCATCTACTCTAGAGGACTATAAGTTACAGCGAAGGTGCCAACCTCCATGGAATAAGTAAGTTTTCTCACCCCGGAGGCATTGTACAAATGAAATGAGTGTCTCAGCCTCCAGACCTGATTTTGTATTCTCTTAGGATCTTTGGATCACAGTTTTAGAGAACATATAGCCATTATTCCATCACATTCTTTATGCAGATGAGGAAATTGAGCCCACTAATTGCAACTGGTTTTTTTCCTAGTAGAATGTCAGTTCCTTGAGGGTAAAGACAGTTACATGTGTTAACAGTAAATACTTATCTATTTGAACAGTAAGCACTGAAATACTCATGGAGGTAAGTTGGATCGACTTGAATTGAATTGAATCCCATGGCTCAAAAGATATTGAACTGTGCCTTCCTAAGGATCATTTCTACAAGTTCCAACATTGTTATTCAGTTGTTTTAGTCAAATCTGACTGTTTGGGAACCCATTTGGGTTTTTCTTGGCAAAGATACCAGAGTGTTTTGCCATTTTCTTCTCTAACTCATTTAACAGATGAGGAAACAAGCAAATATGGTTAAGTGAATATTATGGGGTATGTTTTCTTTTGCTGCTTCAAAACAGGGGCTTTTTCATCACCGTAACTAGGTAGGGACACCTATCTATCTAAGTCACGTCTTTGCTGTACTATCCTTTGTCCCTCCTTGATCATTGAAGGAACTCTGTTCTCTATGAGGATAGAGTGAGACTGGATGGAATCTAGTAATTCCATTAGGACATAGACTCTCTTCTTCAGAGTTCATAAACCCTATCCCTATATTAAATTTAGGATGAGAGATTTGGGGACTTGTGTCGAAATGCCCATCTCAGCTCAAGATCTATGATCCTGTGATCTAAGTCACCATCCAAGAAAAAGAGATCAGAGGTGAAATTAAAATTATTATGCTATTTGCTTCCAGGAAAAGAACTGATAAATAATAATTATGCATAAAATAATTTAATATACTTATATTTATGCATGGATATATAGTTTATCTAGTGATAGCCTCTAGAGTGGGAGGGGGGAGATAAAACAATTGCATGATAGTTTTATTATATATTTAAAAGAACAAGTTGTACATAAAAATTTGCAGTTTCACAGGCAATCATCTTTTTATCATTTTGATTAACTAAATATAATTAAAATTCAATAATTTAAAATAAAATTTTAAAATAATATGTGCCATACATACAGTGCTTTAAGATTTTCAAAATACTATATATGCTATCTCATTTGTTCTTCACAAAAATCCTATTGATAATGGGTAGTTTTATTTTTCATTATTATTTGTTATTATATATTGTATATTATTATTTTATATTATATTTTATTTATATTTTATATTGTTATATTGTTATATTATATATTTTATTATTTTCATTTAATTGATGAGGAAACTGAAGCTGAGATTAAGGGACTTGCCCATGATTTTGCAACTAGTAAATTTCTGAGGTACAATTTGAACTCAGTCCATCAATTCCAAGTTTTATCAACTATGCATTCTAGCTGCATAGATAGTTATACTGGGTCACACATATATAAATACAGAAAAGAATTGAGAACTGGAAGGTATTTTTTTTACCCTTCCTTGTCTATTTACATCTTTTGCATAGGAATGTACAGCTAGCACTATGAAGCCAGGGGAAATCTTTAAGTCATATTATTCACTCTTGGCTTAGCTATAAACCACATGGAGGAGGAGTGGGTATAGAACAAAGGGTAGTGGGTTTTTAGAATCAGAGGACTTGGGTTCAAGTGTCAGTTTTCCATATGGCAGACATTATCAACCATCCCAGGGGTACAGCCTTGCTGGTGCAAGAATGAACTTCACCTTCAAAACTGACAAATACAACAAAAATGCCTTGATTTATTGTTTTCTTGATGATCTAGATTTTAAAAAGTGATAGAGAAGATGTTAATCATGGAAATTAAACTTAAATGTGTGTCAGGCTTTATCCTTATCTCTCATGCTTTCCTCCCCCTTAAATCAAGCCTAAATGTGCCTCTTTGCACTATAATCTCTTTACTCTTGGTTCTGTTTTCTTAATCCAAAAAGAAAAAAAATGGAATCCTTTAAAAGAACTAGATGAAAGCTATTTGTCTCCTTTGTCTGGGGCAGAGAGCTGCAGTTTTTTAAATTAGTTCTTGTATGGCTTTGACTCAGGCCCTGAACCTTTCTGTTTCTTCATCTCTGGACTTTCTCCAATTTATTAATGTCCTCTTACTGAGACGTTCAAGATTGAACAATACTTTGACAGTGATGTGACAAGGGTAGATGACAGAAGTCATCCAACCAGAAGGATTCTCACTTCCTCATCCCTCAATACTTTGATATTCTCAGTGGAGTCCATTACTTTTTGGTCTGTCATAGTCAATTAGTCAGTAAAAATTTTTTTAAGTTCTTACTATGTACCAACCATTGTCCTAAGTTCCTTATTCCACCATTTGTACTATTTCCAAAGTCATAAATCCTTTTCAGACTACTATTTAATAGTAATCTTCCCCATTTTGTTCTTGTTAAGCTTATTTTTTAACTTATACCTGTGATTATACATCTCAATTTCATCTAAAGATTTTACCCAATAGACTAAAATGTTAAGATATATTTGAATTCTGACTTTATCTTCCCAATCGATCCCCATCCCTCTCAGATTCCTATTAATTGTAAAACTGTTGGCAAATCCCTTACTGTATCAGTTTCCTGAGTTTGTTTCCTCATTGGATAACTGGATAACCTCTAAGATCTTTAAATATATAGTGCTATAATTTCTATTTATTCTAAGTCTACAATCCTATGGCTTTTTGTGAAAAGAATGTCCATCCTCCAAAAAGTCCATTATCAATCTGTTTTATGATACTCAATTAAAATAACTTTAGTAGATTTGGTAAACTTACTAAAAAAAGTAATTTTAAATTATCAAAGAATATAAAAGGCCAAATTTAAATAACATGAGCAAACTAGTTCTAATTCATTTTGCTATCAAATGTGCAATTCGGATTTTTTTTAAATTGCTCTATTCAAGTTCAAGTGAATGATCCAGTGGCACCATGTAGATATGGAATGATCTATTGTGATTCAGTATATTTCAATCATCAGATATCTGAATCTGTCAACAGTCCATCTTCAAGTATCAGGAAAGATATCTTTAAAGCACTCACCACAGTCCAATTAGGGGGATAGAGCCCTGAGCTTAGAATCAGAAAGACTCATCTTCTTGAGTTCAAATCTGATCTCAGATGCTTACTAACTGTGATCCTGGTCAAGTTATCTAATTCATTTTGCCTCAATTCTTCATCATTAAAATGAGTTGGAGAAAAAATGTCAAACCATTCCAATTTCTTTGCCAAGAAAACTCCAAAATGGAGTCGTGAAGAGTCAGATATGCCTGAAAGTAGTAACCAACAATAACAAAATAATGCCTAAAACTTCATAGGTATTTCATGAACGCTCCTTTACTTCCCATACCCTGTCTTTTGTGACTATAACATTCTTGAATGATGTTTGCAGTAAGATCATGAATGTGTCCATTCAGTTCTCTGACCCTACAGAAATATCCTTAGATGGGAGGATTTGAATCAATTTGGCATTGGAAATTCTATTGAGAGTCTCTTAATCATCTTCTCTTACACTGTAGACCCTGCTGTACTTTGTAATCAATAATCTAAAGTCAAATTGGTGCCATTTTCAATAATTAAATTAGTCCTTGGTCCTGAAATATACACATTATTAGTATAACCAACATACCTCTGAAGCTGCCATTCTGTTACTAAATTCAGACCCCCAAACTGAAATTTTAGTGTTAAATATTCATTTATTTTTGAGGTAGGAAATTTTTTTTAATTCAAATCTCCCTTCCATACACATGTTCACTTCCATGTTTTGCCTCATGATGACTTTCATTTATGAAACAGGTGGATATAAAAGTTCAAGGTTGTTAAAGTTGTTTTCTGCTCTTAGCCGTCTTTCACTTCCAGAACTTGAGGGATAAGGATCACAGTAGTCCTGTGATTTAAATGTCATCACAGTCCTAGTTATCAAAATAAGAGCATGAGCTAAGTCCACCTCTCCAGCCCTCCCAGACAATACCATTATCAAAGTTCAGTTCAGTAGTTAAGGTTGCTTTAAGGCAAAACCATATGGACTTTTCCCTGGAGATTAAATCTGTTTATTTTCTGACTGCCATTGGTTTCTGTTTACTATGAAGGGAGAATAAAAAATACTACCCTTTCCTGTCAACAAGCCTGTCAAAATAAGACAACAGGCTTTTCATTTTAAAAAATTAAATACATAACTCATTTGGTCTAACAAAGAAAATCTTCCTAATAAACTTGTTTAGCAGGGCGTTTCTAGACTTTAATGATGCCATCATTTACCAAAACTGCTGTGTTCCCAATTCAATCTCTTCTCTCAGTAGGTAGAGACTTACCCTGTCAACTTTCTTCATTGATTGGCCTGGTAAGAGATAGATTTTCTTCATGAAGTATGCATAAAATTTTAAAGATATATTACAAATAAAAAAATGTAGATTGAATGCAAATGAGCAACTTAGTTGATTATATAATAAAATAAGTTGTAATGAGATGAAACCAGATGTATCATCAAGGTTTTCTCTTTAAGGAAATATCATATAAAAGTCACATATGATAATTCAAGAGACATAATTTATAATTCGATATATCACTGGATCTCGGATCTAATTGCATAGAGAATATACCCCCCCACCCTGTGCAGAATTGCAAGCCATCTAATTTTAATCCTGTTTGGTTCTTGTCCATCCATGTTTCAAAGCAGATTCTCCAAGAATCATAGAATCATTGATTAAGAACTGGAAGGAATCTTGGAGATCAAGTCCAACTCCCCCATTTTACAGATAAGGAAATTTACTCAGAGAAAAGTGAGCTGTCCAGAATCACACAGTGATCTGATTCAATTATCTCAGTGATAAATACTCCAGACACAGTGTCTGAGATGAGATTTAAACCCAGGCCTTCCTGAGTCAATCACAACAGCATGCTGCCAAAATGTCAAAAGCTTTCCTTTAAAATAAAAAAATATGTATACTTCAGCTGTTCATCAAGTATCTCATAATTTCACCATATGGTCTCCTGTTTTTTGATCATCAGTGTCCAAAAAGCATGAACAATATCCTCAATATTTCTTATTCCTACAATATTTTTACTATTACTATATCACTCCTTTTTTCATGGATCATTGAATAGAAAGTAATGTACTTTTGAGAAATGTACTGACATTCTCATTTTATTAATAAGTCAAAAATTCTATAGACTTTTTGGAATATTTATAATCTAGTCATACAAAATTATTAAAATTACTTTGACTTTAATGGATTTATTAATCCATGGCTAATATATATATATATATATATATATGTGGATTCCTATAGTGAGGCTAAGGTTCAAACTCAAGCTATTTTAAATAGTAGTAATTGCAGTAAATGCTGATTTTTCATAACCATGTTGGACATTTCTTTTGGTCCTTTAAAGATTTGATATGAGCCATATCTCTCTCTGTGTTGACATTACTTGAAGTTAGAATTTGGTCTCTAGCATAGATAAAACAGACTATCTGAACATAAAAAAAGACCACCTGAAACTATCTCCATGAAGAAAGCAGATTGGATTAAGAATCAGTTTTCTGTTTTCAGTTGTTTTGCTCAGTCTAGCAGTTCACTTTGTTGAACTTTAGCTTCATAGAATGAAATTCATATTAGCTTTTCATACTTCCCAGATACTTCCAAACCCTGCTATGCCCTCTCAATTCATCCTTTTTATGTTTCCATCTAGAACTTGAAATCGTTCTCAGGACTCTGGACTCTTGATAAGTGAGGTTTAATCTTACCCTTCTTGGAGCCAGACCCCTGAGACATTTCCTAAGCAATCCATTTGTAAAACCTATCTCTGGGGCTACCACCCTTTCCCCTCAACCCTCTCTATCTCCC
Organism: Macrotis lagotis; assembly: GCF_037893015.1. NCBI lineage: Eukaryota > Metazoa > Chordata > Mammalia > Peramelemorphia > Peramelidae > Macrotis > Macrotis lagotis. The sequence goes on from NC_133659.1 coordinate 293,854,882, forward strand.
TTTATATTTTGTCTTCCCTCATTATAATGTAAGCTCCTTGAAGATGGGGACTACTTTACTTGCTTCTATGTATATGCCCAGTTCTTAGTATTGTGACTAGAATATTGCAAGTACTTAATAAATTCTATTTTCATTCATTCATTCACATTTTGGGAAGAAAATTCAGATAACACTTCAACCTACTGAAGGGCATGACATTGAAATCAAAGTGATTGAGTTTAAACTATGGATCTGGTACTTCCATCTTCAAATCACTTCATTTCATTCCTTAGACTTCATGCTCCTATCTGGAAAAATTAGATATAGAGATTAGTAAACTCAAGTCCCTTCTAATGCTAAAACCTATAAACACTGAAAATGAGACATAGGGTCTAATTAGCAAAGAGTAGTAGTAGTAGTAGTAGTAACAGTAGTTGTAGTAGTAGTAGTAGTAGTAATAGTATAAATACAAATATATGTATGTATATATCTATATAATATATAATTAGATATACACATACTTCTATTGTAGTAATACTATAGAGAAAATTTGGTGCTAGTTCTTTCCTTTTATAAACTTGACCTTTCTTTTAGTATTCAGACTTAACGTGTATATAGGTAGTCATATATGGATTTATTTATAAGTATAAATGCTTATCTTTTGTGTCGAGAGTAGATGTTTCTCAAGTTGTTGTCCATATATTCAACTGTGACAGAAAAAGATTCTTCTTTCCATGATATTTACATGTGATGACTGTCCTTTAGTTTGTAACCAAAGAAAATTCTTTTGATGTCAACAAGGGAAGGCAGACTTTACTTTTTGAGTTTATAATGAAAATTTATACAACTCTCAATTATATAATCATAGACTTAAAATTAGAAAGAATAATATTATCCATTGGCTTTAACATTCTCCTTTTATAGATGAGGAATTTAAGGCATAAATGGTTAAGTGACTTTACAGTGTCACAGACAGTAAATATCAGAGACATGATTTGAACCCTCATTTCCAACTTCAAGTATAATGTCCTATCCAATGCATCATGCTGCTTTTCGTCTGGTATATCACTGGGAAGTATGGAATATGGGTTAACAGATTGCATTTCTTTAGTGTCATAGAAAACTTAACATTTCATGATGTTGGTTGGATTTTAGTCACCATGGAGGAGGGAGGGGAATGACATTTCTATCAGTCAGTGGAATTGTGTTGATTCTATTGAGAAGTTTCCAATTTTTATGCATTTTTCTAAATATGTACTTGTGTACCAAAGCTTCTGACAGTTTGACAGTTATCTCAGGGATGTTGATCATGCCTTACAGTCAAATTGAAAGATTCCAAATAGTCTAGAAGCACATTCTTAGACCAATTCATATATTGTATCATTTTTAAAAATAATAATATTAACACATTTGAGAGTCAACCATAGTATAGTGGTTAGTATACCCATAGTATAGTGGGTAGAAGGCTGACTTCAGAGTCAGGAAGAGCTAGGACCACATCTGACCTCTGAACCATCCTGGCTGTGTGACCCTGTACAAGTCACTTCAATCCTCAGTACTCTAGGTAACCCTATAAAACTCTTTTTTTAGGTTTTTGCAAGGCAAATGGGGTTAAGTGGCTTGCCTAAGGCCACACAGCTAGGTAATTATTAAATGTATGAGACTGGATTTGAACCCAGGTACTCCTAACTCCAGGGCCAGTGCTTTATCCACTAAGCCACCTAGCTGCCCTATAAAACTCTTAAGTTGTAGAGAAGATTGAAATCTCCAATAGTAGAAAGAAAAAAGGAGAAAAAAAAGACAGAGAGGGAGGACAGAAAGGAAGAAAGAAAGGAAGGAAAAAATAGAAGGGAGAAAGTAAGAAAGAGAAAAAAGCAAGTATGAAAGAAAGGAAAGAAGGAAGGAAGGAAGGAAAAAGTCTGTAATAAAAGGTAGGATTATAAACCACTATTCAATACTGTCTTTCATGTTGCCCAAGTGTGGACTTCAAATCTTGTTGAAGGTTTTTAAAAGTAGTTGGAAATTGCATAAATATGGCCTGAATTGGTGGCTACTAACAGCGAATGGCATTTTATTTAGGTTGTTGTAGAACCCTTTGTTGTATTTCTTACATATTTTATTCACATCATGTATTACATCTGCAGGATGGTAGTGTGACACAATATCATATACCAATTCTAGGCATAATGGTGATAATGTATTGTTGCTGTTACCGAAACATCTTGACCCTAAGAGAAATGAGTTACCATGGTGAATTCTCCTAAATTTATTGGTAGAAAAGATTATCACTTCTTTAAAAATATAATGCAATTACAATATTTCTAACCATCAGGGGCATAAGGATACTACTATTCCTACCTCTAACCAAATATAGGAAGCTTCTACATTACAGACAAATAGTTGTCCAATCTTCTCTTGGTCATTCATGTCCAGGCAATTGTCTTTTTAGATAAATTCTTAACTCCTTGGTTTACCTTTCAATCCACTTTGTCTTGTGTCTCCAACAAAATGTTCATGGATTTCTCTAACTAAATTTAATCCAACCAGAATTTTTTTTTAGGTTTCTACCATGTAAGGCAAGGTAGTTGGTATTTATTTGTATTTGTTCTCTATCTTGGTTCTGTTTACATCTTTCCTTACTATCTCCCCAATGTATAATGTAAGTTTCTTGAGGACAGGAACTGTTTTTTGGTTTTCTTTATATCTTCAGCACCAGGCAAATGCTTGTTTAGCACATAGTAGGCACTTTCATAAATAGTTACTCACTTTCTACTATGTACTGGCACCTATTCTTTCTAAACCTTTCTAAACCTTACAGTTTCTTGAACAATTTCTGAACTCCATTTTCTTTGGTCATCCCCTTTGTGTAGAATACTTTCCCTCCCATTTTTCTCCTACTCATTCCTCAAGAAGTAATTAAGCCTCTTCTTACTTCAAGAAACTGACTCACAGCCCTTGAACTTGGAAGTAAAAATAACATTTTAAAAATTCTCACAGTATTTTCATTTTCTTTCTCACACCCTGTTAAACTATACTTTATGTATAAACTCTTTTCTCCTCTGATATTCAATTCAATTCATCAGTGCAAAGCACAATTGAGGATAAAAGAATAAAATACAGATTGTGCTTTCATAAAACTTGTAATCTAATATGGAAGATTATTATTGTGTTCAAATTGTTATAATAGGAGGCATAATTGAAAAGGGTAGTGAGAAGGACAAAGTATTGTGTTACTTCAGAGGAGGAGGATGTCCCTTGTAGATGAGGGAGTTGGAGAAAGTTTCATGGGGGGGGCAACATATCTAATCTAGACCTTGGAATTTGATCAGAACATGATAAATAGCAGAAAAGGAAGGACATTCCAAGGTAAAGAACAGAAAATAAGTGATGGTACACAGATAGGAAAAAATGAATTTTGTTTAGAGTACAGAAAGGAATACCTTTTTACTGAAAGCTAGAATGAATGAAGGGGAACATTTAAAGAAAATGTTGGAAAGACCATATTAGGGGCAAATCACACAAGGCTTCAAATGGCAGGTTGCAATGATTTTTGTCTTTTTTTTTCCCATAGTTAATGGATAGTCAATAGAGACAGAAGTCTAGCTCTGCTAATGAGTATTGTATTGCAGACCTTGACCAAGATCACATAGAACCTGATTAGGGATGTTAATTATTAATACTGAAATTTGAGAGAGAGTTGACCCCATTTATAGCCTTCTTCCCAAAATAACAAGTGACATTAACCAATGTGGAAATGAATATACACACCAACCACATTTTTGTTGTAGAGATGGATAAGAGAATTAAATAGATGAAGCTAAATATAGAAAAGTGTATCACAATAATTCTGGTCTCTCCAGATCCAGTTACTTTCCTTGTAAGTGGGTAGCTGAAGGGGAAGATAAAAACTAATTGAAAACAGTGCCAGAAAATAAATGTTGAACTATTATGTATTATTCTCTTGGTTACTGGTCTTCAGAATATCCCACTGTGATAAGTAGAAAATGCTATAAGCCTATTTTAAAATATGGCAGACTTTTCTGTGCTGCCTTTTGATGAAAGTTTTTTTTTTCATTTAAAATGTGCCAGTATAAAAAATAATATAGTTTAAAATCTTTCAGGTACATTATATTCTTCACAAATTTACTCCTTCAGTATGTGAAAAGAAATTTAAAACTTCATTATTATATCTTTATATATATATAGTTATATAGAAATATTTCTATTTATATCTTTTTATCTTTATAACCCCTCTAGTTTCACATAAAAGATCAGGTTTAAATGGTTCTCAGGCTAGCGCACTTTGGAGCAATTATTCTGTACTAAGATTTGAGTCGGCTATCAGTAGAGCATCAAATTATGGCTGAAGTCTTTCCTTTATTCACTGGTTATTGTGCAATTGTAACCCGACAAAATTTATAATTTAACTGCCTTGCCTATTAGGTTCTGGGAAGTAATGAGATTTAATTACAGCTCTCTAAAAGCATGAAAAGGACCAAAATTAAAACAAATCACACCACCTCATTTTCAGAATAATCTTTCTGCATACAGTCTAATCTGGAAAAATTAAAGACTCTTACCATCAAGAAAAGTAAGAACCTTTGAGTGAAAGAAGTTTTCCTTTGATTACCACATTGCCTTTCTCTACCCCATCAAGCAGAAGTAGACATACGTGGATGTGTGTATAACACTCATACACACACGAAATGACATGTACTTTAAATTCTATATGCCATTTTACATATGCAGGGTATACCAAGTCTTAACATAACTGCACTAAGACTTTTGGAACACCTTGTATTGTCCCATCTGCATTTTGCAATAAATGTTTCAAGTCAGATAATACAAGCACACCTATCCCCATTTTCTAGATGAAGAAACTATGACTCAGTGAGATTAGATAATTGACCCAAAATCTCCCAGCTAGTTTGAGCTAGGAGCCAATGCTGAAATCCTCTGGGATCTCCTATGTCTATAGTCCAACATTCCATCCTCCTGCCTTCCCACATGGGATTTTATGAAGTTATATTTAGCTTTTATACTCAAAAATATTCAAAAATTATTATCCCCAAAAATATATGAAAAGAAGAGTAGACTAGTGATTTAGTGAGAACTAGGTAAAGACAGCTAGTGATGAAGTCGATTTTGAGTCAGGAAGACTTGAGTTCAGACTCATTCATTGACAGTTTGTCTCATTCTATGAGACAAGTTGTTTAGCCTTTATCTACTTCAGTTTCCTTATCTGATAAAGGGGCTTGGGAATAGTATCTACTAGGGTTATTGAAAAGGTAACATAAGATAATCTTTGTGTTTTAATACTGTACATTTATATGTAATAGAATACAAGGAATTCATATAAATTTCATAAATTATAAATAGTATAAGATAATATTTATAAGTTTGCTTCATAAAACATCAAGGACTACATAAGTGCAAACTTTAACCAAGAGAAAGCCTACATTGGTCAATGGTGTCCTTGCAATTTCAAGAGGTGTAGAGATCAGCCCCACAGAAAGGAAAGTGATCATTTTTGGACAGGTATTGAGAACTTCCTAATAATGAAGGCCCGTAGGATCAATACTACAATTTGTCATCCCAGAGAGTTGCCAGAGTTTATATGTGGAAAGAGTAAGTGACATTTTCTGGATCAAAGAGTGGTGGAACTTGAATACATATTTTCTTTCTTCTCTAATTATCTCTATCTCTTCAACTACTCTTTTTCATACTACCTCTTTTGAAGGCGAACTAAAATAATATAAGATGAAAAGATCCTTGGAAATATAGTGGCTTATAAACTCAAAACAGTTCAACAGTGTGATTTAGCAAAAAGAAAAAAAAAGCTAACATAATTGGTCAGATCCTATTTGCGGTACATATTATTACTATTTATATGATTCATATGATCTTAGTTAAATCACTTAATCCTTAGATCTCAGCCTCCTTTTTTTGTAGAATGGCAGAGGAATGAGACAGGATGACTTCTGAGGTCCACTCCACTTCTTTATCTGTGGTTATATATTTATACAAATGCTTACATTATAAAAAGATAGATGTATGGTTGGGCAGATAGCTAGAGAGATAAATGGAAATAGATATAGCAATGGGTAGATATACATAGAGACAGAGAGAGCGAGACAGACAGAGAGAGAGAGACAGAGAGACAGACATAGAAATATGGATATAGATTAGTATACTGGTGCCACTTCAAACCAGCTTTTGAGAGTCAATTATTTTGTTATGTAAGAATTTATATCTAAAAAAATGAGAACAACCAACCATGTTTGATTCATTTTGTTAATTGTTTAGACTTTAAAATGTGGTGGAGAAAATACCAATAATTGTGATTAAACTTAAAAGTATATTTTCTACATAATTTACTCAGAGAGACAATTGTTAAACATTTACCAGCATACCCTTGCACATATATACACATACATATGTGGTTATATATATATATATATATATATATATATATATATATATATATATGTATGTATACACACACACACACACACATATATAAATATATATATATATATATATATATATATATATATATATTATTTGTCCTGATATTATGTAAGCTCCTCAGGGCAGAAACTTTGTTTCCTCAGCACCTAGCCCATTATATAAAACATGGTAGATTTTTGATAAATACTTGTAGACTGATTAATTGGATTACATTAATAAAAACTTCATGGCAACAGTGAGATGGGACATAATCCCACTATACTGATTGTGTCATAGCCGGAACCCAGATACAGTATTATTTTCTGTTCTGGTTACCACATTGTAAGAATAATGATGATAAACTGGAGTTTGTTCAGAAGTTGATGACTAGAATGATGATGGGTTTACATTTGTCTTTCTTGATACTAGAAGAACAGCCTAAGAGTACAGCATAGAGATATAGATTTAAGGTAATTTAAGGGAGGAAAACCTAAGAGACTCTGAAAATGAAATGCTCCTCCTTAGGCAATAGTGAAGATCACTAAAAGCTAAAAGATCAGAAATTTAGATCTAGTTGGAACCCCAGAGATCATTTAGTCCATTCTTTTCATTTTATAGCTCAAGAAACTATAAAGAAGAATGAAATTTATTTCCCTGAGGTTTTATGTGCTTGGATATCAACCTAAAGTTACAGTCTATTCAAACCATGCCTCAGACATTTTTAGATATATTTGATATAAATCAGATTCCAAATCAGTTATGAACCCAGATTCAAACTGGGTGAGAAAACATCTTTAGCTGAGTTATTATTTATTTTATTTTTTAAATTTTTCCCTCAGCTACATGCAAAAGCAAATTTCAACATTTACTTCCAAAACCTTGAATTTCAAATTCTCCCTTCCTCCCACCCCATTCCCTTCATTGAAAAGGCAAGTTACTTGATGAAGGTTAAAAATATGTAGCCATGAAACACATTACTACAATAATCATGTTGTAAAAGTCAACATACCCCCCCACCAAAGAAAAATAAAATGAGAGAAATAAAAAAAAGTGTGCTTCCGTCTGTATTCAGACACCATCAGTTCTGCCTTTGGAAAGGATTGCGTTTTGTTCTCATAAGTACTTCAAAGAAATTGCTGCAGCATTTTTTCCTACAATTGCTATTGCTAGATATTTTCCCCTCCATCCTATTACCCCAGCCTCATTTATTCTATTCTCTCTCCTTTCACCCTCTCCCTCCCTGAAAGTGGGTTGCATCTGACTACTGTCTCCCACAATCTTCCCTCTATACTCCCCCCTCCTCCCCCATGCCCTTTTTCCCCCCATCCCTTCCCTCTCCTATTTTCCTCTAGGGTAGTATAGAGTTCTATACCCAATTGAGTGTGTTAAATGTCCTTAGTTCAAGGGCCTCTAGAAACATTGACAAACCTGATACTGGAGGAGTGCTTATTCGTGTGAAAATGGATGGCCAGAGGAAAGCAAGAACATGAAATTCTCCTATCAGAGGAATTTCCAACATTTACAGAAGCTTGTAGGAGTAAATTGTTAAATCAGTTTACTAATAATGCTCTCCTATAGAAAAATGTGAAGTCTTTTACTTGGAAAAGCAGGAGGAACATTTATTTTTTCAATTTATTAGAAAAAATTTTTTTCATTACAAATGAAATTTATAAGGCAGAAGCAACTTTGAAAGCCTCTTGATAATTTTTGATTCAATAAAAACATTTCCTAGTTAATGTAAAAGATCATGGTTCATTTCTTGTGAGAAAATAATTTTCATATTATAAGATTCATCTTACAGGATTTTGGGGGGGACTCAGAACTGAAATATATTGATCTGTTGGATAAAAGTAGTTTTCTTGAGCCAGGTTTACTAAATAAATTTATAATTTATGGAAGTTAATTCTACCCTATACCATTTCAGCTAAGATTGTTCAATAATTTATAGATTTTAGAGGTTAATTCTACCCCTAGCTATCAATAGGTTTTCTTAAATTCTTTCCTGGGATATAGTATACATGATATTAAAAATATGTAGATATATGATGTTAAAAAGATGAAAAATTGTATTATGATAATCCCTATTTGGCTCATGAATTTAAAATAAAATATTTTTGGAATATAAAAGTTAAAAAAAAGAACATTAGACCAAAAAATGATCTCTGGCCTCTAGGACTTTACCATGGTAAAATTCTATCTTCTGTTTATCTGACTCTGGGCAAGTCACAAAACCTTTCAGTGCTCCAAGCATCTCTCTAAGACTAAAATCTGTTCATATACAAGTTCATATAAAACAAATACAGAACGAACAAGATAATTTGTAGGTTAAGTAAAGAAGTAATCTGGTTAAATTAATTTTGTCACTATTGAGAATAGTGAGAAGCACAATGTTCCAATAGCACAGGTCACAACCAGGACTAAGGGAACCAAGATAGATCCCAAAAGGAAAGGCGGGGACAGAAATAAAAGTGGATCAGACTCAGAGACTGTTGGCCATTTGGTAGAAATTATAGAGTAATTTCAGCTTAAGAAAGGAAAAATTTTCTAATAATTGGGTATAACCCCAAATAGAAAGGACTACCTCTTTGTTGTCCAACTGTTTTTCAATCATTCTGATTTTTTTATAATCCCATTTGGGGTTTTCTTGGCAAAGAATGTAGAGGTTTGCCATTATTAGGCCATTTTATAGATAAGGGGTCTGAGGCAAAAAGGATTAAGTAATTTTGCCCAGGAGTCACTTAGTAAATGCATGAGGACCAGTTTAAACTTAGGAAGATGAGTCTTTCTGACTTCAGACCTACATTCTATTTACTAAGCCACCTTGCTGTTCAATTATTAAATACTTGGGCATTTAATTGGTTATTTAGAAAAGAAAGAATTAGGATTACACAAGCACAAAAACTTCTAAAATTGAAATTTGCAACTCATACACAAATTAACAAACTTTTTATTTAATCAGGAATTTGATGATTGTAATGGTGGTGATTAATGAATTACCTTCATCTATAGTTTTATAATATCAAAGCACTTAGCATGTTATCTATGTAAGTCTTAGAACACTACTCACTACTATGTGTTGGATATTATGATGACCATTTCATAGAGAAGATAAATGAGGCTGAATTGTGTAATGACTAGCTCAAGGTAATATTTCCATTACAGAACAGACTACTTCTTTACTTAACCTTCAAACTACTTTGTGTTTGATTTGTATTTATTTTATATAACTTATATATGAACATATTTTAGCTTTAGGGAGATGCTTAGAGCACTGAAAGGTTTTGTGATTTGCCCAGAGTCAGATAAACAGAAGATAGAATTTCAACCCATCTCCCTTGGCATTGAAACCACTCTCTATTGAACTACATTCACTGTTTCTCTCTTATTAAATTATTGTTTGACTTTGGGAAGAAAACAGCTTCTTGGTTGAGTATTATGATTACAAATTTAATCTGACTCTACGTGAAATCACCATTTTTCTTTATTGATTTCAACCTGTGATTCCAGTATTATAGGGATCTCCTGATGAGTGAACTCCCTTCATAAATGAGATTAACTCAATCTTTAAAGTTTATCATCCTAGACTGTGACTTAGGGCACTGAGAGATTATGACTTCCCTAGGGTCTTACACTTTTTGTCTAGTGGTACTGAAATGCAGGTCTTTATAACTCCCAGACAGACTCTCTTATACAACATTGCATAGAAATCATAAGACTAATATATTTAAACATACAATTTTTAAAAACTCATATAATTATATTTTTAATTCCATATTAAAAAAAAACATTTGGTGAGGTTGAAACATGTGGTATGGGAATATCTTAGGCAAACAATCAAGATTATTAACTGAAGTTTTACAGAAGCCTTCAAATTATTTTGACATTAAAGAAAAAAGTTTTTAAAAATTAGACTGAGAAGATTTCAGTGATCAACCGTATAAAGTCAAGTTATTGGCTTCAGTGGAAATTCTTATGAATCTGTATTTGATGGCAAATGGCATAGCTGCTAATGGAGAATAGAGAATCCCATTGAAGCTGTGAATTCCCTTTGTGAGTATATAAAATATACTTCCATCTTTTAAACCAAGTAGCAAAAAATCAATGAATTATATTAGCTGGGGATTTTTATTGACTCATTCAACAAAGTAAAAATTAGTTGAGAAGTGTTGGAATTTTTTTCAGTATAATCTAACTTATAGGACACAAAGGCAAAGAAGCAAGAACAAGATCTAGTTTCTAATTCTGAAAGTTTCATTACTTATACATCTCTAAAATCAACAGAAAGGAACTATGGCTAACTTGCACAGGAAGGGGAAAAGACCACTACTGTATTATTGCCAAAGGGCCTACAAGAAGCTTAGCAGCGATAGGCAGGGTTGCCTTGCTGCTTTTGTTTAATAGCTATTAACAAAATATTTATTGTGGTACAGATTAAAGCTAAATACTCCCAAGTTTCTTCTGACTCTGAAATCCTATGGTCCTTTGAAATCTAAAGTACTATATTATCAATTGATACCTAGGAGTTGAAAGGGAAAGAAAGTGATATTGTTTCATGTGACAAATCAAGGTAGCTTCTCCTTCAATGGATAGTTTAACTTCAGCAAACAGTCCTGGTCATTCTGGCAAATGAAATGTTCATTAGTGAAAATGTCATAGTGACTGCCCCCTTGCAATGCTGATGCTGACAATGTCATTCTTTATGAATTATTTGTGTGTTGGTTTGCCTGGAATTTCGACAAGTTGGCCATTGGAGCATAGCCAGTGTTGTCAAATACTATCGGTGCACTGGACCTTTTTATGTGTCCGGCTGAGTAGCTTCAAATGACATTTGACATGGTTCTTTCCCAGAGACTTAGCTTGCTATGTATTAAAAGTTGTTCCATAGGGTAGATGCTTGGTAGTGCCTCAAGAAAGTTCCTATTCATTTATGTAATGTCCTTTTTTTTACTACTTCAAGTTAATCCTTTATTCTTTCAAATCATACCCAGGATCCTCCTTTTTTTCGCTTTAGTGATAAGCTTGAGATAAATTGATAGATATGCACTAAATTTTTTTTCTAAAACTCTCCTTGCAACAGTGGGGAACAATAAATGAACTCAGCAAACTAAGTGGTGCCACCTTCACAGCTGTACCAATCTGTTTTGCCAAATCTCTTCTGTTTTTCTTCATTAAATTATGTTTTTGTTTGGAATTAAATTGTGGATATTGCATTTACAAAAAAATAATCTTTGTCTTTCCTGACAGTTCTCTGATTTTCCTTGCAAATGGAACTTGAGTCCCTTGATTTTAATAGTAATCCTAAAATAGCAGAAGGAGAGACTGAGTCTTTACCACAAATATCTTTATTGAAGTCATTAAACAGTAGAAACTAATCTGAGTAAGACATTTACTTCTTCTGTTCCAATAAAGTCACACTTTTGTTCCAGCAAAGAAACAAATGTTGATGGAGAGGGAAAGGAAGAGGGAGATTATGAGCTTCTTTTGGACATGTCTAATAGGGAAGGGCCAATACTTAGTGGATGATGCTGGATTAAAGTTCAGAAAAGAGACTGAGGCTTTCTATGTAGATCTAGCTGTCATTTGCATAGTTCAATCCATGAGAGTTGAAGACATCATTTAAGAGAGTGTATAAAGACAAAAGATTAGGGAGCCTTTGACAGAGCCTTTGAGATTACCCATAGTTAAAAGATGTGATCTGAATAATTAACCAGTAAAGAAGGCTAAGGGGCATGTTGAATAGGTTTGAAAAGAGGGGGAAAAAGGAACAAAGACAGAGAAGAGAGAAAACAAGAAAGATAGAAAAAAGAGAGGGAGGCAAGGATGACTGAATATCCAGGAGAAAACAATGCTCAACAATATCAAATGAAGCAGAGAAAGGATCAGTACTGAAAAAAAGACAACTAAGTGATTATTATTGATTTTGTAAAGAAATGTTTTAGTTGAGTAATGAGTTTAGAAGCCAGACTGAAAACATTCCAACTTGGGATTGTCTCAATTATTGTATTTGTATTTCCTTTGCATGACATTAGTGCTTAGCACATAGTAGTTTTTTTTAATGTTTGTTGATTGATCGATTTACTTAATAAAATTGGTTTAATTGATTTAATTAATGGATATATGAGTATTTACATATAATTGTTTACCAAATTACTGGTTGCTTTTCTATTTCTATGTCTTTAAAGGAAGGTAGAAGTTATCAGAGTTAGTGATAATGATAATATTTTTCTGTATATGTCATGGTTTCAAGTCTTGGAATACAGTCTCTGAAATAGGGAGGCTTAAAGTTATTCATAGAACATAGAAAGGTATATGGAAGATTATATTCAAGAATGGGAAGAATTATGAATGGGGAATTATGCAGGAAATTTGGTGCAAAGGATGTCATCAGAAAAACGTGTGATTGGGAAAGTTAAGATGGATTGAATGTATAGCAAAAGAAAAAAAAGAACAGATTGCATGGTCCGTTATTTTCCAATAAAACTTTATCCTTCCTCAATTCTCCTATAACCAATCTATTCAATGGACTTCATTTAGTTAATTTTCTGGAGCATGTTGTTTTTAGGTTACATAGTTTGGGTAGTCATGGATACCTTGACTTCTTCAGTGGTGGAAAGGAGATCCACATCCATGAAATAGAAGATATATTACAGAATTACAAAAATTGAAACAATGATGCCAAATGAACTATGAGGAAGAAGTATTTTCTTTATGATAAGCCAAATTAGATAGACAGACAGACAGACAGATAGATAAATAGATACATACATACATACATAGATACATAGATGATGGATGGACGGATGGATGTTGTTTAGTCATTTTTCAGTCATGTCCAACTCTATGATTCCTTTTGTGGTTTTCTTGACAAAGATACTAGAACAGTTTGCCTTTCCTTCTCTAGCTCATTTTACAGATGAGGAAACTGAGACAAATGGAATCAAGCACTTGCCCAGGGTCTCACAGCTTGTACATGTCTGAGGCCGGAGTTGAATTCAGATTCTGATTCTGGACCATTCTAGCCACTGTTCCACATAATTACCCCATCTAGATATTGAGGTAGCTGAAAAGCTTAGCATTTACTACTTCCCAAAAGCACTATCTTCACTTTATCTATTCCATCACTAACTTGGGAGATTCCTGATGTGATGGTCCCACATCTTGTTTCATCACAGATCATTAATCCCATATATTCCTAGGATGTCAAATCCTTTCGAAAGAAAATGTGATTTAGAGTCAGAAGACCCAGGATACTTACTTAAATAGGTTTGTGACATTGCATATAGCCTTTTGCTTCTTTGTGGCCTCCATTTCCTCATTTGTAAAATAACAAGGCTCAATTTAGAGATATCACTCAATCAGACAGTCAACTAGTGTTTATTACTTAATGCCACCAAGCGTATTACCATGATCCTTTCTTGTTCTGTAATTCTGTCCCTTCCCCAAACTGAGAGACAATACTCCCAAAAGACCACAGAGGATGCTTAATGGCTTGGCTCTGGCACTACAATTGGAAACAGCATTTGGAACCTTGCTTCTTTTCTCCTCTACTTTTTCCTAATTTGTTAAACTGTAAGTCAAATTGGATCCTAGTCATTCTGAAACAAAAATAGAGATGACTTTTTCACCTCCTATGCTGTTTCATATCTGTACCATACTTCACTCAAAACTCAGAGGGGAGAAAAAACACATTTATATTGAAACAGTCATGTTGCATTGATTCCTCCCTGTGTGATTATTCCAGTAATGACTGGGTAACAATTTGGGGTGAAAATAATCTCCGTAGCAAGTCTTGTATGAGATAACTCCCTAGTGAGAAGGACAAATAGCCTAAGATTCTGTGTTTCTTGCATTTGAGACATCACTTTTCAGTGTGAGTTTATTTACTATACCTCCTGCATGCTTTTGGGTACAGAAGTATTTCTTAAAGGCAGTACACATTCTTTTATTTTCTTTTGAAAAGGCATTTTGCTCATTGCAGTAAAACTATCCATCAAAAACCTTCTGAAAAGCTCAGTGAAGGGTGTTATTTTGGCTGGTACATTCAGTTCGTATTTTGATGAAAAATAAATTAAGCTGAAGGCATATGCAGCCAATTTTTAAAAATCTCCATTTGTAGTCAGACCCCCTTCTCATACCAGTGTGACTGCCTGCTGCCTATCTACTCATTTCATTGCTTTTTTTATCTTGTTCTCAATTATTCTGCCCTTCCACCACTCCAATAACAGATTCTTACTGTTTTCCTTTGATAAAATTTTTATCTCAATAGCAAAAAATCCAAGCACCTAGTAGAACAGTTCTCCAGTTAAACCTTCAACCAAAACTGGAGTACTATGGTTGATGAAGTACCTCCCCCTCCATAGCTCTTCCCAATGTGGAGCTCAAGTGATCAATAAATATTGATGGACTAAATGAACAAAAGCCCAGCACTTAGTGGAGGAGACAAAGAGCTACCCAGTTTCTCAAAGATACAGGGGAATCAGTGGGTCATCCAACAAATTTTTATTCAACATTCTCTTAAATACTTGAGGTGATGAAAAAGACACAGTCTTTATCCTCATGGAAATTGCTAATCAAAAACTTTGATTTATGGGATGGCTAGGTGGCACAGTGTATAGAGCACTGGCCCTGGAGTCAGGAGTACCTGAGTTCAAATCCAGATTCAGACACTTAATAATTACCTAGCTGTGTAGCCTTGGGCAAGCCATTTAACCCTTTTGCCTTGCAAAAACTAAAAAAAAATCAAAAAAACCCTTTGATTTATGTAGTGTTTCAGAGGTACAGAATATTTTCACATAACTGTCTAGTATTTATCCTCACTGAAAACTTGTAAAGTTGGTAGAACTGACATTGCCATTCCTATTTTATGGAATTCAGCTGAATCCAAGTTCAGCAAATGCTTTCTATGTCCAATATACTGAGCAATGAATTGGGAATATAATGATAAAAAAAATTAAATGCCTTTAGGGTAAGTATTTTCAAATGGGGATGTTACAATATATACATAAAGAAGTAAAAAAATGTTGCTTGGAAAACAAAGCCCTAAGTCATTATTTTTGTATTCAAGTCAAAAAAAAAAAAAAAAACTAAAGAAGACAGAGAAACCTCAGAATACACAGGAGACCCCTTTCAAGAATTCCACCAGGAAAGTGGTTGTATGTCAGTAGAGACTGGACTTGACCAGAGAGTATCTCCCTGGAAATATGGGACCTTAGAAGATGAAATTCATTATTATAATTATTCTTAATATGCATTAAACCTAATTGAGTGTGCAGTTATGTTTGTTTTTTTTTTAATTTAAATTTTGACTGCTAGAGACAAATCACTGGTTATTTTTCTATAGTTACAATTCTGTTAAAGATGCAACAGGATTAAACATGAGATAGAGTTGAACCAGGAGGCATAGCAGAAGACTTGGCACATGTGGTGCCATTGGAAAAAGGTCAAGATTCCAAGAAGGGGTTATGTGGAGAGAATATATTCTAAGAAGAAGCTAAAGCCTATACAAATGCAAAAAGAAAGAGGTACAGTATTAGGGAAGAGCCCAGTTGGCCAATTTAGCTATTCACTAAAGTGTGGTAAGATGCTTAGTAAACCAGAATCGGAGTCAAATTATGGATGGACATAAATACTGGCTTGAGAAGCTTAGGTCGTAAGAGCTTACTATGCATGAAATGCAAGGTAGCATTAGATTACATGGGGGGAAAAGCATTATGGATGACAAACAGAAAAGGGAAATCAATATGGAATGGATTAGTTGAAAGGACTAAGCTTCATAAATGACATGTTCTAGTTCTTAAAGAATGGAGATTTGGAGGAGCAAAGAGAAGCATCTTCCTAGGTAGGGATATTAGGATCAAGACTAAAGAGGCAGTTTGATTCAAAGAAATATAAGTTGATTTGGAGTCATCGAAGCAATAGTTCATAGATTTTGAGCTAAGGGGGATCTTAGTTGCAATCACATCTCATCCCCCCCCTTGCAGATGGTAAAACATGTAGAAATTAGTTAAGTAACTTGCCCTTGGTTCAGTGCCCTATCCATTTATTCCACACTGTCTGTCTGCATCTAAGGACCTGAGTTTAATTCTTGGCTCTACCTCTTACTGTGTGTCTTGGGAAAGACACTTCAACTCTCTAAGCCTCCATCTCCTCAATTGTATAAATGAGATTGAACTAGATGGTTTCTAAATCTATGCCTCAGTGATTCCAGATGAATAGACATGACGTATTCTTCACATCTTGTGCAGTCTGTGTTGCCTATTTGGAGGTTAAATATCACCATCACTGAGAAGTTTGGGAGACATTGTCAGTATATTTTACCTCTTCACCTTTGAACTGATCCTAAGGGAAAGGAGTCTCCTTCAGTTATCTTGGACGTTATTAAGAACAAAATGTCTCTGATCCAATTTATACAAAAGCACATTTATGCCAAGTATTCTGAATTTAAAATATTATTCCAGGGACGGTGTTGTTTTATTTACCTTTAAAACATAACACTAGAATTCCAGAGCACATTCTCAATGAAAGAATTTCAGGGAAACTTGAAAAAATAAGTCATTTTCCAAACTAAAAATTCAACTGTATTATAGGTGATAGTTTTTAAAGTCTAGGCTCAGGGTATTAGAAAGTAACACTGTTTGCTTCCTCCAGGTCCTTGCCTACATTAAAATCTTGGCCTTTGTTGGAAATCTACCACTTGCTGGTGGAGGCATCTGTCAAGATCTGTTGATGTATTGAGTTTCTCTGTCAATTTAGGCAGCTTCTGAGACAGATATAATTTAATAAGAACAAGATCCTAAAATTGTTGCCTTCACACATGCGATTTCCTAACATGTGAGCAGCACACTAAGTAGAATGGCCAAAAAGAAACTTAAAGTGGGCCGATATATGAGTATTGATTTTTTTTTTGTCCTCTGGGACTTTAACATAGCTTTGCAAAGGACAAATGGAGAAATGATTCCAGAAAGCACAGCCAGTGATGATTTCCTCTACTATGAAAGAAAGAAAAGGAGAAGGAAAAACAAAAACATCTGTTTTCCATGATGAGCTGTATTCTAAATAGCTCTGGTCTAGGATACTGTTGACAAATTTCCATGTACCTATCATTTAAAGAAAATCAAGCTACGTGGATTGTACTCCTAGTACCTGACCTTTCTTGTCTGGCTTATCATCACTTTTGTTTCTGATAACAAGAAAATTTCAAGTTATTATTATTAAAATAAAGCTATCCAACTGAACAATCATTTACATTTTTATTTTTATCTTTTTTAATGTATGGAATAAAGTGAGCATTTCCAAAACTTAATGTAAGAAAAAGGTGATTGCACATGAAAGCTCAAATCTATTAGGTATAAATTCTGTTCCTTTTAAATATATCTATTATGTAAATTTACTTTTCTCCCCTTTTTTAAATCCCCCTCCCTGCCCTAGAGATGGCTACTATTAGATGTGGATATATTTGTGTGTGTGTGTGTATGTGTGTGTACATTTGTATGTATACATATTGTTTATATATACATTTATGTATATCTATATATGTGTGTCTATGTGTTATATAATATATATGTAAAATTATCCTCTGAATACTCCTATTTAGTTCTTTCTCTGGATGCAGATGTATCTTTCTTCAGATGTCCTTTAGAGTTCAATTGTTTTTTTTAATGCATGATTCATAAATATTTTATATTTTTCTATATTTTATTTCTATGTTATATATTCATATATAACAGCAAAATAAAAATATTTAACATTTATATAGTACCCATTACAGGTTTAGCACTTTAGAACATTATAAAATTATAAATAAATGTTATAAAATATAGAGGATAAGCAATAATATTGCTTATTCATGCAAAAATATTCTTATTTTAATAAACAAATTCAGTTGCTCCTCCCCTTCAAAAAATTTAAGCTGGTGCACACTGCCCTCCCTTTCTCATGATCATTACATATTCATTGCAACCATTCTTATAGCAAGGTAACTTGAAGTAGAGATGCATTGTTAATGTTCCTCTTTGCAGAGGAATAAAAATTAATAATTGAAAGCAATACAACTGGAAGGCAGCTGTTTGATGGAAGACCATATCTCTGTGTTTTATTTCAAAGTAAGTAAAAGCCAGGAATACTTATTTTTCTTAGTGATGTTAGAGGAAAATAATTTATATATATATATATATATATATATATATATTTGTGTACTAGATGCTCTAATGTTGTATGCCCATGTCTAAATGGGCAGTGATGTGCTGATGAAGAGATCTCCATTTGTATTCAGTGTATTTTTTGTTGAAGAAATGTGTTCACACATTCCTGGTTTGTGCCAATGACTTTTCTTAATGAATTCAGTTGAATGTGCAGTGTTTCTTTAAAAATTCCCAAAAGCACAAGACTATATTATTTTTGTAGCTGAAGCTCATGTATTAGTTTTGTGTGCAAAGATCAAATGGCTGACACACACATACACACACACACACACACACACATACAACACTAGTAAATAGTAGTATGATGCAGTGAGTGAATAAAGAGTTGACCTTGGAATCAGGATGACCTAGATGCAGTCCCTGCCTTTAACACACATATTAGTCAATGCTTCCTTGAACTTTAATCTCAAACTTTTTTTTCATTAAGGTGTCACAGTAGTTAGGGTCTGGAGTAAAGAAGTTTTAAGTTCATATGTGGACTCAAACAATTAATAGCTGTGTGACCTTGGACAAGTCACTTGATTTTTCAGTGAGAAAAATGAGAAAAATAATAGCAAATTAGAAAAATAATAATTCCCAAGGTGGTTGGAATTAATAAGTTAATGTTTATAAAGTGCTAAACACATAATGGGCATGATATAAATGCTAAATATTTTTATTTCATTGTTATATATGAATATATATTATAGAAAGAAAATATATAGAATAGAAATATATGAGAGATATATGCATATGGTGTGTCACATATAGAAGACATGTATATATATATGTATATAAATGTGAACTAGATACCTACTGTGGTTATATATAATATATATGAACACATATTTGGTGATGTATATTTATTCATATAATATATAATATGTGTATATCATATGCATACACAAAGAGAAAGAAGGAATCACAGATAGAAAGGGGTTGATAGAGTTAGAGACAGAGTGCAACGTTGGATAAACAAACTTCTTACCAGACTATGACCCCTTTAGACTTTAGTAAGTGATAGTATGAGGTACCGTGTTTAATTAATTGATTTAATTAATTTTCTTACAAAAAATTTGAAAATAACAAGCATCACATTAAAGGTTTCCAGGGGAAAATCTGGCTATTAAAACATGTGTAATGGATCATTTATGTATTATAATAATAATAATTAGTAAGCTCATAATAATGTTCATTTTTATTTAGACATTCATATTTACTTTCATTTGAATTTTACAAGATTAATTGAACTTCAGTTTGAAAAAAATGTCCTTAGATAAAATGAACATTAGGTAGAAAGCCAAGACTTTTCTTATAAGAATTGATTCATACTTTATTCCATTAACCCTTATTTTCCCATTTTGCAAATGACTAATAGGCCTTTAAGAATTACTCTGATGCTTCTCTCATATAGAACAGTTGAAGTGAATTAGAATAAAAAGAGTTTTATGGACATATAATAAACCTGCCCCATTTTTTTTTTAAATAAAAAGAGCTTTCACCAGCCCTTGAAGACTTCAAAGCAAAATTTTCTAAAGTATTCAAAGACCATGTATTGGAATAGGGGTGCCAAATTCAATAGAAATGGGGCCACTAAACCATACATAGCTATCCCTGTGAGTCCCATACTGATTTAGAAAACTACATATTAACATTATCTATGTTCTAATGCATTTTTAGTTATTTTGTTAGGTATTTCCCAATTACATTAATATAGCTCCAGCAGTAGTAACTAAATGGAAGTATTTCCCATGCTTAATGCTTCTGCTCCAGAATATTTCACAATCAAAGTCTGGGAACAGAATTAGAACAAATAATATTAATAGGAAAGACTATATACATATTAAAATATCAAAAAATATTTTGAGACAATTTTGCCTCTGAAACTTAATGACTATGTGAACATTTTAATGAAGCAACTAAGACTACAAGTTGTAGATGTTACCAGTCTTCATTGATAGAAATCTCATGTCTAGATATAAAGGAATATTCCACAATCAAAATCCATATAGTGGCCATTCGTTTTCTTTTGAGAAATAAGACTTACATATGAGAAACCAATTTTTATATATCCTTTTCATTTATCCCACGAAGAAAGAAATTTGAGCCAGTGATGTTGAAAATGAATATGCAATTTTCACTGCAATGAACAATTTCATCATTTCTCTTGTTCCCTTTGCTCTCCAATTTTATTACAGATATAGAAAAAGAAAGGCAAGCTGATGAATTTTAGTAAAGGTAACCAGAATTGTTGTTTTGGTTTAGTGCTAAAATTTGAACCAACCAAATTGTACCAGACATGCAAAGATAAGGTATTTCAGGATAATTTTTCAACTTGACATGATTTCATAAGATCAAGGATATGGAGCTGGTAGGGACATGGGAAACTATGTAGTTCAACCCTCATGTTACATATCAGGAAACATCATAATTTTTAGCTCTAATTCACATATTTCATAGAAATCCAGATACTCACCCAGATCATTGGATTCTACAACCAAAGCTCTTTCCATTTTACTACCATGATATTTTAAAGTATTATTTGACATTAATAATAAAAAGAAGAAAATCTTTGATATTGCTCATTTTCATTATTTGGACTTCTAAATCCATTTTGTTACTCTGGGGCCCTATACTACTGATTACTACTGATTTTGTCACTATGATTCATAACTAACCCCAACCAACCCATCATTCTGCATACTTCCTCATTTCCAGTCTGGCTCCCAATATACATTTCTAGCAGCTCATGTTCCCAAATGGTGAAAATTCTCTATAACTAGTCCAGACTCAGACTTAACATTTCTTTTGGCTATCATCATATTTTGGAAATTGGCAAATGTTCAAAATCAGACTTGATTAATTATTTTATTTGACTATGTTTAAGAATTGGGCAGTTAGCTGGTAAAATGAATAGAGTACTAGGCCTGGAATCAGGAAGGTTCATTTTCTTTTTAATTCACATCTGGATTCAGATACTCCAAGCTGTGTGACCCTGACTAGGTCATTTAATCCTATTGGCTTCAGTTTCCTTTTCTGTAAATGAGTTAGAGAAGGAAATGGCACGCCATATCTTTGCCCAAAAAACTCCAAAAGTGGGGTCACTAAGAGTTGGATATGATTAAAAATGACTGAACAAAAGAGTCTTTTTAAGAAGGTAATAGAAAAACATTTAAATAATGTGAATAAAAGTTAAAAATTGTAGATCAGCATGAATTTTCCTGAGTGAAACTTCAAGATTTGCCCTTTCCTTGTGATAGAAGTTGACCCCTGTCCTGTTTCTTCAGCTCCTGCTAGCTGAGTTTCCTCTAGCTTGCTGCTTAAGCAGCTGTTGCTGAGTTTGGATCAGTCTAGACAGCTTGCCCATTGGCAAGCTTCTAACCCTGTAGCTATAGCTTCAGACAGACCCATAGCATGACGATGGCTCACATATCAGTTTGCATCAACTTTTAAGTTGATTTTAACTTTAAAGTTCAAAATAAAGGGAATTTATGCACTGTGATATAAGATATTCTAAAATGGACTTCGTATTTAACTATAAATAATTACTGTTCAGTAGACTATTGTTCCAGAAAAAAATAATGAAGAAACACCATGGTATAGTGAAAAGAATAAATTACTCTACTTCCCTGGGACTCAGTTTCCTCAGCTGTAAAAAATGATTAGATATCCTCTAAGACTCCTTCTAGGGGTCGGCTAGGTGGCACAGTGGATAAAGCACCGGCCCTGGAGTCAGTAGTACCTGGGTTCAAATCCAGTCTCAGACACTTAATAATGACCTAGCTGTGTGGCCTTGGGCAAGCCACTTAACCCCATTTGCCTTGCAAAAAAAACCTAAAAAAAATTTTTAAAAAAGACTCCTTCTAGGACTAATTCTGTGATCTGATTTTTAAAGCCTTTTTTACAAATGTACCTTTTTTTAAAGAAATTTTTTAATTTTTCATGTATTCCTTTATAATGTTTTAAAAAGACATTTAGGTTTACCTGTAACTCTTATACCACTGCTGAAGAAATCCACATTCTAAGTTATTATATCAAGTCAATACTTGCCCAGTTTATTTGTTAGTCATTTTAAAAATAAAATTTTATTGATATTTCTTGTTTTACACAAAGTACCCTCTGCTTCTCCCCTCCTACATCCCAAAATGTAAATGATCATTTATTTTAACAACCTAGAAAAAACAGAATTATAGGTCTGAAAGAGATTTTTAGAGAATACTTACCTATTCCAATCTCTTCATTTTACAGTCAAGAATACTGAGTCTCTGCCACCTCAAAGTTTAGTGACACACCCAGGATCACACAGCTAGTTAATATTCCAGTGGAATTCACGTTCATTCATTCATTCATTCATTCTTTTTTCTTTCTTTCCTTTTTTCCTTCCTTCTTTCTTTCTTTCTTTCTTTCTTTCCTTCCTTCCTTCCTTCCTTCCTTCCTTCCTTCCTTCCTTCCTTCCTTCCTTCCTTCCTTTCTTTCTTGCAAGGCAATAGGGTTGAGTGACTTTCCTAAGATCACATAGCTAGGTAAATATTAAGTGTCTGAGGCTGAATTTGAACTCAGGTTCTCCTGACTCCAGGGTCAGTGTTCTATCCACTGTACCACCTAGCTGTCCCATGGAATTCACTTTCTACTGAATGTTAGGTATTTTTGTAAGTGGGATGCTGGCTCACTAGCAGGCTAATTCTTTTTTTTTTTAAGACATGAAATATCAGGGGGTGGCTAGGTGGCACAGTGGATAAAGCACCGGCCCTGGAGTCAGGAGTACCTGGGTTCAAATCTGGGCTCATACACTTAGTAATTACCTAGCTGTGTGGCCTTGGGCAAGCCACTTAACCCCATTTGCCTTGCAAAACCCTAAAAAAAAAAGACATGAAATATCAGAACTGTAGAACAAACCAGAGTTTGAAACAGCATGGTAGCATTTAGGGATTTTTTTTTAATTTCCCATTGTTGATAACAACAATAATAATAACAAACATGTGCCCTCAAGGGGTTTCTATTCTATTGGGGGAAAACACTTATAATTGTTTCATTCCCTAGGACCCCCAACTCTATTTGGTAGCTATTTTAAACTTGTATTCAGATCATTTGAAACAGCAAACACAGAATAATTGAAGTGATAAATCGTATCCTAGCCTTCCTTCTTATTACTACCCAACAAGCTGAATTTTAGCAGAATTCCTAAACTCAACATGATTATTTGGTATATTCCTGGAATTATATTATAGGGTATCCTCATAGAAGATAATATCATAAATTCAGAATCAGAAAAATATTCAAAACTCATTAAGTATAGACTCCTTATTTTATAGATGTAGAAGTGGAGACCTGGAGAACTCATGTCTTGCATAAGCACCTGTGAATTATTTGTAGTCCTTTCTCCATTTACCAAATTCCAATGAAATTATTGGTTCAAATATTCTTGTATATAATATCTTGACTTCAATTTCATAATAGTTTCAGTTGCTCTTACAATGAATCCCCCAAAAGCCTAGATTTATTTTTTAAACAATGTGATCCCTTTTTTTCAATATAGTCAAAAGAATTGGTTTACAATGCAACCAGCTAAAACACTAGAGAACAGGTGTGACTTCAAAGTATGCAGACAATGTCTTAGTAATATTCCATGGTAAATTTCCTTTTTATTTGTGAAATGAAAACCCAAGATTCATTATTTGGCTATAAATTATTTCAAAACGATCCTATTGAAAGTAAAGATTTAGTCATTCAATCTACATGAAGCCACAGAAGAAATAATTTAATTCCTTTCCTCTCACCTCCATCCTTTCTCCAAACTAAATTGACTTGGTCTTTGGTTACCTTACTGACCCAGTTGGAATTCATAGCTTTTGTTTGTCTTTTCCTTTTAATGTCTGTATTGCAGTTTTCTGATTTGTTTACAAGACTTTTATAGTTCTTCTGATGTACTCCTATTTCTAAAGCTAGCTCTGAATAACTTCATGGAGTCATAAGATATTCCTATCTTGAAGAGTTTCCCAGAAAATATATTCTAATGATATGAAAGGACTTTTCTTGCTACATAATAGCTGGAGGCAATAACTTTCTTATCTCTCAAAAAGATAATAGTGTTGTGGTTGCATTTAAAAGTTGTATTTGAGAAGTTATTATTACAAAGGCTGAAGGGAAAAACCCTTGACATTTTCCCCATTTGTAATCAAAAATTAAAATTCTTTTTCATCAAAGAGAATATCTATAATATCAGGACTACTTTCATATTTCTAAAATAATAAGGGTAACTGATTGTCAGATATAATCCAGTCTATTAATGGACTGTCTTCCTAAAATTTCAATTTTCACTTTAATTATTTATTTTTCATAGAAACACAGTTTAATGTGTAAATCACTTAAGAGAAGATGCTAAACTTTTTAAAGTAAAAATAAATTTTTGCTATTTTATTTTTAAATTGAGATTAACTAAGATAGCATAGAGAATTCAACCAGATTCAATATATCAGTTTTTCAACAATTCATAATTTTACATAAATGAATAAAGAACTTGTAAAGTGGGACATTTCAGATTTTTTTATTCTATTAAGTCTTTCAAATTCTGGAAACTATGATGTGATTCCAGTACAGTATGCATTACAATTTCAGAGAAAGATCACTAGCAACAAAGGATGCTAACAATTCATAGAATATCAAGGTCTGTTTTGAATAAGAATACAATTGGAATCCTAGAAGAATAGCACATGATGAAACCAAATTTAAATTCATTTTTATATCATGTCACAATTTCTTATTCTACTACCATTTTCAACATGATCTATTTTACCCCAGGAAAGATAGCATCAACAGATCCAATCTACAGAGTTTTAAATTTCCTTGGAAATAGAGAAAAAAAAAATCAATGTTGTTTTTTTCCATCATTGAAGAAAGGTAAAGAGTTTAAAAAATGAATTATCTAGATGATTCATGTCATATACTTCAATTTGGAAGTGACTTCAAAGGACTAAGCCCAAGAAGGTTAAGGAACTTGCCCAAAGTCATTCAGGCAAAAAGTATGAGAGTTGGGCATTAAATCCAGGTTCCCTACCTCCAGAGAGCCCATGTCTTGTTTTGATGTATTGTTTTTCCCCCAGCTTCTATTTGAATTTGGGTATTTAAACAGGATTTTGGATTGTGGACAGTAATATTCTGATTAAAGAAAATTTACATTTTTTCCCCATCACTTTTTTAAAGGCTAGATAATATCAAAACAGATAATCCAGCCCTGTCATAAAGCAATGACCATTTCCCTCTGAAAATTTAACTGTTAAGTCTCTGGAACCTCCCTTGATTCCACAAAATTTCCCTTTAGCCATGATGGTTTGAGTTTGACCTCTTTCATTCTGTTTATTTTTTTAGTCTGGTTTTGATATGTCATCGTTAATACTAATTTTCTTCACAATACATTGAAATATATTGGGACTTTCAGACAACTTTCTAGGTGCATTTCTTTTTAAAAAGGTTTTATACATGCACCAATGTAATAGGAATAAAGAGGTCCTCTCTTGTACAGATGTAGAATAGCATAGGACAGGGATTCTTAACCAATAATTTAGTTAGCTAGCTAACAAGAAGGATGGATGGATGGATGGATGGATGGATGGATGGATGGCTAAATAGATGATATATAAATAGATTAATAGCTATTTTAAAATAGATTATTTTATAATCCTATGTGTTTTATTCATTTATAAATATTTTCTTAAAAGAGGTCCATGGATTTTATACAATGCCAAAGAAGTTTAGAACATAAATAAGAGGTTTTAAACTCCTGCTCCAAGAGAAAGAGAAATCTCGGCTCTGCCACTTACTGGCCATGAGATTTCTGATCTTATACAATTTATCTCATTTCTCTTAGTTTCACAAAGAAAATTGCCATTCTGACAGGAAAAGGCTATTATAAGGATTAAATGAGATCACTGAGATTCCCATCTGAATAGATGTTATTCATGTATTCATTCCTCTAAGGAGTGACATAATATGGTAGATAGAGAGATGGCCTAAAGTCAGGAAGACCTGAGTTCAAATTCAATTTCAGGCACTAGCTGTGTGACCATGGATAGATAATCCTATTTGTCTTGGTTTTCTCATCTATAAAGTAAACTTGAGAAGAAAATGGCAAATCATTCTAGCATTTTGGCTGAGAATATTTCAAATGGGGTTATGAAGGAAACATGATTGAAATGATTGAATGAAAATATTATTTATCAAGGACTAATAAATTTCTACTAGGTGAAATGAAATAGCAGTGTCTTCCAAGACCTTACAACCTATCAGGGAAGATAAGTGGTATGTATGTAAATACATATGCAAAATTAAAACAAGTTAGCCTTTAGAGAAAATAGGGGGAAATAAGGAAAGGTGTCACTTAGATTAACCACCAAAGTTTAATTTTAGGACGTTGAAGATTGATTTAATAAGCATTGAGTAAACATTTACTATGTACAAGTAGTCATGCTAGGCAGTAGGGAGGCAAAGGCAAATAGTTCTGCCCTTCAGGAATGTATATTCAACTGATTTCTTCTCCAAATTCAACACACCTTACTTTTCACCACTTTTATTTACTCTTTAGCAAAAGATAGTCCCCACCTGACCACTGATGCACAAATTTGCTTGGTCCTTTGAAATATTTTTTAAATTTTGGTCCTTCTAACTAAGGATTGACCTGCAATTTTTATTGATATTTTCCAGATGAAAAAATGTTCTTTATCATTGAAGATCTGTAGAGTTGCCTAGACATTTGAGAGTTAAGTGACTTTCCCAGGGTCACATACACAGTATTTGTTAGAAGCAGGACTTAAACCCCAATATTACTGATGAAAAGTTGATTCTTTATCCACTTTGACACATTTACGTGAGATTCTCCCAGTCTATTGTCTTATGTTTGAGAGCTGCTTTCCAGTGTTCATAGTTAGTTTTTCATTATGGTCCAAATGACTTGGGCTTTCTCTGGAAGATAGTCCCCAAAACAGAACCCAGTCTTGGTGTAGCAAGGTTTCTATACCATATAATGAAACTGTGGTATCTATAGCAACAGCTGTTCTTTATATTTCTCTACTATTAAAGTTTTTTGATGAGGCATAATGGAAGTTTAACTTGGCAGTAAAATATAGTAAAACATTTTTCAAACAGGTTATCTTTAGCATCTTTGCTAAATTTCGATTGAATTACTTCCTACAATACCCCTTTATTGCTCCCTAGATTTGGTTATCCTAAGAAATTTGCCATATTTTCCTTGGGCACTTTTTGTACCATTTTTTTTTTGTTTTTACAAGGCAATTAGATAAATGACTTGCCTAAGGTCACAAAGCTAGATAATTATTAAGTACCTGAGTTCAGATTCGAACACAGATACTCCTGACTCCAGGGCTGGTGCTCTATCCACTGTGCAACCTAACTGCCCCCCCACACTTTTTGGACCATATTACAAGAGAAGGGCTCCAGACAAACAAGTTATACTTTATGAACTGATGTTTGCTTTTATGAACAAGAAATTAAAGGGAGAACCTAGTGTACATGATGAATTGCCAGAGAAGTGGAACAATTTATTTTAATTAAGAGGGTACATGTTGACTCCTGATACTTATTCTGTGCTAATACCAGAAAGTTCAAAAAAAAAAAAAAAACAAACCCAAGCATCTTTTGTTTTATCTTATGCCCTTTACTTGGCCGCATATGCATCTGTCTATGTATCAATGTGTATTGATTCGAATTACTAAATTTCAAGGCAAGGTTAATGAAATTAAGAATATGATTATTTTTTTCTATCCATGTTCATTGACCCTTAGGAATCTATCTATGGGTACCTTGATGATCTACAGAGTCCAGATTAATTATCCCAGTACTAAAGGATTCAGTCTTCTTGTACTATACAATCAATTGCATGTTTCAGAGAATTTGAACTTAAGGTTACAAAATGGCATTTTTGGGTGGAAAATGAGGGCTTAATATTAACCAAATAAAGTCATTAGAAAATCAGATCTCACAATTAACCGAACACAGCTGGAACATTTCAGGATGGATTCCTGATCTTCCAAATGCTTTTTCAACACGAGGTTTTGTTTCAGTAAATTTACTGTGTACTACAGCAACCAAAAAATTTTGAAAATTGGAATGTATATATGAATCCATTCATATATCCCATATAAAAATAGTAATGACAATATTCCAAATTTCAAACATGACCTTCCCTCCATATTTATTTAGCATATATAAAGGTGGTGTGATAGCTTCCAAATATTGCATGATCAGATGAATCAAAATTTGAATTTTAGAATTTAGTAGCAGGTAATTCCTCCCACTTTTATCAATTTTCTTTTTTTTTGAACCCTTCTGCTTTACAAAGATTGGAGAATGAGCTACCATGTTAAAGAGATGACCTTCACCTGTGATACCTGTGCATTCAAAATGAAAACTCATAAGAGATCTGTAACACTTGTGCCCCATTATCACAGAACTGCAGAACAAGAAGGAACCTTCAAGGTCAATTAGTCCAACTTTTATCCAAAAATGAATCTCCTCTATTCATTCCCAATAAGTAGTGACATAGCTTTTTGGTAGAACCTGTTGAAGATGAACCTAAATCTACTGAGGCAGACAGACTTTTCCATAACTCTGGTTAGGAAATTCATTTATCAAATGGAAAATTACTTCTTTATACAACTGCTCTTGGTTCTACCATGTACAAATCTTTCAAACTGTCTGAAGACCATTCTCTTGTCTTGTCAATTGCTATTTCCATTTTTCCATTTTTATTTGAAATGGGAAATTCAAGTTTTGTTGGAAAATATAAAACCTGTATCACTTTACTAATAATGATTATATCTGAGGAGTTTGGTAAAAAATGAGAGCTTTTAGTTTATTCTCCTAAAAGAAAAAAGATGGGTTTAGGGTTATTGTTGTTTTAAGAGAGTCACCACTGATGAGCTCCGAGACTACAGCTATTAGGGCAAGAGATTGAGACTCAATATAGCTAAATTAGATTTGTTATTTCTTCAGTTTGAAGTCCCTTTGGTAGTTGGATGAAGCTCCCACCACAGATGAAAAAAATGAAGCAAAAAGTACACACCAATTTTTCATAGTTATTACAGGTGACATCTAAGCTGCTCAAATGCAGACAGAGAAAGGACATCTAAATTAGACAAATAAAAGAGCTTCTTTATCTCATTCAGAAAAAAACTGAAATGCATAGAGGAATGAACATGAACAAAGTAGCTTTGGAATAAGCCATTTCGTTTTGTCCCCCAAGATATCATTTTCTGACAAAACATTCTTAGAAAAGTTAGATACTGTTTTGATGTTTAGTCTAAACAAGTTAAAGATATTTACTGAAGCTTTAATACTAGATGGCAAAAATATTTTATACAATAGATGTATATATATTGTAATGTGAATAGTAGTTTTCTTTCTACATCAAAGAAAATCATATATTTATATAGCATTTTGAGATTAGCGAAGCACTTTAAAAATATCATTTCATTTTATCATCACAAACAACCTCTTTGAAGTATTATTAATCCCATTTAACATAAACAAACAGAAATGAAGTGATTTGCTTATCACACAACTAGTTTGCATCTATTACCACATTTGAACTCAGATGTTCTTGACTATTTGGTCCAGTACTTTGTCCACTTTGCCATCTAGTTACCTAGGCTGCCCTAGTTTCTCTGGGTGATAATGCAGGTATTATTATTATAACCATTTTATTTTTTAATTAATTAATTTATTTTGAATTTTACAATTTTTCCCCTAATCTCACTTCCCTTTCCCCACCACCCACAGAAGGCAGTCTGTTAGTCTTGTTCCATGGTAAACATTGATCTAACTATTATAATCATTTTAAAGAAGAGGATGGTAAAAGGGAGAGAAATGAAATAAATGCCCAGCACCTCATAGTATCAGAATAAAGAAGTAAACTGCAGTCTTGTAATTCCAAACCCAACACTCATTATGCTACATCATTCTCTTCTCAACACACACACACACACATACCACTTTAAAATATTCTTAGAATGAAAGCCTGTACTTAACCTGATTTTAAAATATCTTTGAAATGAAAGCTTATACTTACATGTCTACTTTTTGTGCTTTGACAAAATAAAACTTCTGGGAACCTAATCCTGACCCCACTCGAGAGAAGAACAAAGTCAAAACTAGTATTCTTGGAGTTCTTTCAGTGTATTTTGCAAGTACTACACTCCCTTACCTCTTTATATGCAAATATGTAGGCATAAAGCCCATGAAAAAGCCTCAGTCCTTATATTTCTGTATTACTTCTTGGAGAGAAATCATTGTTGGCATCTTCCAGAGAACTTTATCTCCATTCTGGAACTTTAATTTTGGATCAGATCTATGGGAACTACCTTTGAGAAAATTATCTGTCAGTGGAGCTCAACCACTGTTTTGCAGCTTGAAGAGTTGTATGTGGAAATGAAAGGTTAAGCTACGTGTCCAAAATTATGAGACCATTATGAGTTAGAGGTAACCTCAACTGTCATTCTAAAAAAAAAGCACTTAATGGATCATTACAAATGAAGCAGCTAGGTAACTCCAGTGCTGGGTCTGTATCCAGGAAGACCTGAGTTTAAATTTGATCTCTGCAGACCTTCTATTTGCCTCATTAGAGGAATATCCTCTGAAAAGTGGAATAAAAATCATATCTACTTTGCAGAGTTGCTTTGGGGTCAACCAAAATATTTATTTTATATTTTATTTTTATTTTCTTTATTTTCAGTTTCATGTAAACAAAAAAAATGTAGTATCCATTTTTAAAAATTTAGAATTAAAAATTCCCTCACTTGCTGTCTTCCCTCCTCTCCCCTTTGAGAAGGAAAGCAATTTGATATAGGTTATACATGTGCAGTCATGCAAAACATTTTCATATCATTTATTTTGCAAAAGAAAATGCAGATAAAAAATACAAGAGTAATAAAGTTTTTAAAAATATTTTCAATTTGCATTCAGCCTCCTCCAGTATTTCTCTGAAGGTGGATAGCATTTTTTATCATGAGTTCTTTGGAATTGTTTTGGATTATTGCATTGCTGAGAAGCCAAGTCATTCATAGTTGATTATCATACAACATTTCTATTACTATATACAGTGTTCTCCAGATTCTATCAAATGAGATATTTACTTTAAAAACAAACAAACCAGCACATAATAGGCTAACTGGCTTAATAAGCACAAGGTAATTACCTGCTATCATTATCATCATCATCATTGTCATCTTCATCATCATCATCATCATCCTTACATTTATATAATCCTTTATAGTTTACAAACAACTTCCCTTACAACTACCTTGTGATTTAGATAGTGTCAGTATTAATGTCCCCATTTTAAGAAGACCTAGAAAATCTAAGGTTTGACATTTCCAAGGTCATTGGTAGTACTGGGTCAAGCAAAGATCTGTGCTTTGCAAAAACAGTATTTGGGGGATTTTCTTTTATTATATCGTGCCATTTCAGCAACCTGTGAAAGGAATAATGGAATAATAAAGGAATAATAACTCCAGGTATAACACAGGTTTATCAGAGATGTTCCTATAATGTTTGCATTACTATTATAAAGACACACACACACACTCAAGCCAACAAACTAACCAAAAGTGGAATGTTGAATACTAGAGTCAGTTCAGTTCAACACATATTTATTCTATGGCTACTAAGTGTGGAGCCCTATAATAGGTATTAGAGTACAAAGACAAAATAAAAGTCATTCCCCTCAAAGAGCTTACCTTCCTCTGGGGAGATATAATCTGTACATAGATAACTAAATGCATATATTTGGGAGATATGATTTGTAACTAATAATTAAATAAAATGAATTTTAGATGAATTTTGAAAGAGATGGAGAGAGAGGAAGAGAAAAAGAGAGACAGATGGAGGAAAGAAGAAAGATGGAGAGAGATGGAGAAAGAAGAAAAAGAAAGAGGAGAGAGAAAGAAGAGAGGAAAGGGGGTGAGAGAAAGAGATAGAGAGAGGAGAGAGACAGAGAGAGACAGAGAGAGAGACAGAGAGAGAGACAGAGATTTTTTGTGGCACCTATTACAGCCATGACTGGAAACTTATGGTCCTAAGAGAGAGGTAAAAGGAAAAGAACACATTTCTGGCATAGGATACAAACAGAAAGATATAGGTAAGAGATGGAATACTGTATATAGCAAATAGTCAACAGATTAATTTGACTGAAATGGAGAGAAACATAAAACACCACTGAAAAAAGTAGGTAGGTTCCACATTGGATAGACCTTAAATGTAATGCTGAAGGTTTTATATTTTATTCTGAGATAATAGGGAACAAATAAAAACTTTTGAGTGGGAGAGTCACAGAATCAGGTCTGCATTTTGGGAATATCAACTTGTCAGCTATGTGGAGAATGAATTTGAGATGGAAGAGAAGGGAAGCTGAGAGACCAGTTGCATAGATATTGTGGTAAACCACATGTGAAGTGCTGAGGACCATGGGTATGCAGAGATGGAAATGAGTAAAGAAGCCCAGAAAACTAGTCTGATTTGGGGGTAGGGTGGAATGAGAAAGGTGACAAGTGATAGACTAGAGGGAAGAGTCCAGGATCACAATAATTGTAAATCGAGATGAGGAGGAGGTGGATAATGGCAGGAAAAGATTGGTTTGAAGGAAAATGAGTTCCATTTTGGGTGGATTTCCAGGAGGATTTGTCTAGCAAGTAGTTAATAATACAATACTAGATTTTAGGAGAGAGATCTTGTCTGCAAATAGAAGATAATTGAACTCATGGGAGCTGTTGGAGGCCATCAAATGAGAAAGTATAGTGATAAACCCAGGAAAGAGCCTTGGGGGATGCTTGGTGGGCAGAAACATGGCATTGACCCAGCAAAGGAGATTGAGAGAGAACAATCAGACAGGTCAAAAAACCAAGAGTTTGGTTTTATGGACACCTAGGGAGAAGGAAGTCAAAAGACTGGAGAGAGCATAAGAAGAGAGGGATGCTTTAGTTGTTCCCATGTTAACAAACATAAAATTTGGCCAACAAGACCCCTGTAGTATGATCTTCTCTAACCGCTTGTAGAAGTTTTCATGAAGCATTTTGCTATGGCAAGCTTGTTTCCATATGAGGAGACAGTAACTGAGGTTTCCAAACACTGTTTTCTTCTTTGTTTACCTTCATGTAGACACATTCTTAATCTCAGATGTGGATTATATTTGTACAGTGTACATAGATAGGACTTAGAAGTTTCTAATACTTCAAATGCCAGCATTGCTTGTATTAACTCAGACTCACCACCAATTGGTGAACAGTAAAAGAGGATGAAAAATGAAGATTTGGCTTGACAATATTGGAAAATAAAATTAGAAAAGAAAGGAATGTTATTGTACACAATGATTTTCCATTGCTTTAAAGGGGGGAAGGTGCCCTAGAGTGTACAGATCATTTATCATGCTGCTCAGAATTTTACTGTTTTATTTTTTTAATTTAAGTCTAGAAATCATCCAATTATTCTGTTATGCCTTGTAAACACAGTAAACGATCTCCAATTACTGTAAATTCATAGTAGCAGTAAAATGCTTGTGTAGCCCAACATTTTCCCCATGGTCATCTTTGAATTTATCCAAAAATCATAAAATTCATAGCTCTGGAAAAAATCTCAACTTCTCATCTATTCTATATATCTTACCTCTGGGCAAATCTGAATTCAGACGGTTTCCAAGAGATAATCACCCACCCTTTCAAATCAACCAAAGTTTCACAAACCGTCCTGTTGTCCATGGTCTCCCACCATGTTTTTTTTTTCTTCTCTAATGCCTAATTACATTTTATTCATCATATTTTAGCAGGTTATGCATTCAGTACTCAATCTTCTGAACTTGCCTAGAGAAGTAAAAATTTTGGATTGTGATCTTGTTCCAACAATTATCTTTTTTTTATTTTTGCAAGGCAATGGGGTTAAGTAACTTGACCAAGGTCAAACAGCTAGGCAATTATTAAGAGTCTGAGGCCAGATTTGAACTCAGGTCCTCCTGATTCCAGGGCCAGTGCTTTATTCACTGTACCACCTAGGTGCCCCCCAACAATTATTATTTAAACCTGGAAAAATACTTTCTATATCTTGGCTCCCCATATCCACGGCTATACAGATAAAGATATAAATATAGATACAGATAAAGAATTTTTACTGCCATTTATCTACTTTGAGT
The DNA here is from genome assembly GCF_037893015.1 of Macrotis lagotis. Lineage (NCBI taxonomy): Eukaryota > Metazoa > Chordata > Mammalia > Peramelemorphia > Peramelidae > Macrotis > Macrotis lagotis. The sequence goes on from NC_133659.1 coordinate 293,889,676, forward strand.
TGTAATATTAGCAAATCTTTAAGAATTTTTAGAGGCCCTCCACTGAATAAACACACAGAACATTTTTTGCTCCCACAGAAACTATAAAAGAGTTATAGTTGCACTCTTTCCCCCCAACTCTAGTATAACAGAATATTAGGAGTTAATAAAATCCTTTACTGTAAATCATTTTTGTAGTACCTCTGAGAAATCCCTGCTATCCTATAGTCAGCTTTAATCCACAATGTTGTTTCTCTTTTATCACCTAGAATTTTATGAACCCATCAAGGTGACTCTTCTTTTCCCTTCTGGGCTATATCAGAGGTCACTGGCTTTGCTATGGAAGACAGCAAACCCAAAAGAATTTATTGAGTTTATCAATCTGTTCCAAACAGACATTGTACCAAAGTGCAAGCTTTGACTCTATATGCCCACATATTCATTAACCTCCAGTGGCTCCCTATTACCTCCAAAACTAATTATTAAATTCTATTTGATTTCTGTTTAGCCCCCTCTTACCTTCTTATAATTTGCCCCCCATTACATACTCTTATCTAGTGAAGCCAACCTCCTTGCTCTTCCTGGTAAATGGCATGCTATCTCCTAACCTTAGTCATCTGCCCTTACTGTCACCAGGTCTGGAACGCTTCCACCTCATGTCAAACTCCTAATTTCTCTGCCTTCCCTCAAGTCTCACCCTTTGTAAGAAGTATTTCCCCATCTTCCTTAATATGAATGTCTTCGTTCCAGCCTGTTATCTCCCCCATTAGATCTGAATGCCTTAAGAATAGGGACTGTTTCAGGGCTTTGGGAAAGGAGAGAGAGTTTTTTGTATCCTCAGCACCTGGTACATAAAACATAATTAATAAATTATAGATGACTTCTTTTCCTTAGCGGCCTAAGACATTATGTAGAGCATTGTGTAACCATAAGGTGTTATGCTAAACAAACATTTATTAAGAGTCATTTATGGAACAAGGGACTTTGCAAGATGCTGAAGATACAGAGATGCTCTGTTATACAAATAAATAAATGTGTGAAGTAGAAGCAAAGTATGTGATATCTATCTGAAAGGGAAAAGGACATGAATGATTAAGGGAATCAGGGAAGGCTATTTGAAGAAGATGGCATTTGAATTTATCTTCAAAGGATGAGTGAGAATTTAAGCAATAAAGGGAAGGAAGAACATTTTAGTTTGAGTACAATGGGAAAATAGGTCCAGAGCCCCCCCCCACCACCAAAGGCACAGGAGGGTCAGAGTATAGTCTAATCTAATTGCTTTGTAAAGCATTTAGAGGGGAATCATATGAGACAAGGCTGGAATAGGCAAGAAAGCATCCTTTCCCAGATGCATTGGATGACAGGCAAAGGAGTTTGACCTTTATCTGGTAGGTAGTAGGGAGCCACTATTAATTTTAAAATAGAAGACTGACATGGTCATATCTTCATTTAGGAAATATGATTAGTTTGGTTATATTATGAAGAATGGATTCAATAGGAAATGTTATATTACAGATTCCATATTATATATATATATCCTCACATTAGTACTCATATTTTTAACTCGGGGCTTTAGATGGGACCTGACAGTCCAGTATGGGGGAAATGTCTTAGTCAATATATCTCCAATAATAATGAAGTGAATAACCTGATAGAACTGGGAGATATAAATTGAGAAGTAGCAAGAAGTTAATTTGAATGAGTAGAATGTATACCAATTGTAGAGATTTTAGACATATTTATATATTGTATCCCTTTTAGAATATAAATAAGTAAAAGGAAGGCATTTTAAGTTTTAATATTTTTAATTCTCAGCTCTTAGCTGAGTGCTAAGTGCTTAGTGTGTGACTCATCAAAAGAAATTAATAAATATTTGTTGATTGACAAAATTTAACTTTGTCATTTACTTGTACCTTTGCCATTTCTAACTTAAATTTTAATTTTTGTTAACTGTTTTGCAATTTTTCTCAATACAAAGATAAGATTCCAGAGAAGAGTTGAGTTGTTCTTTCTTCTCTCAAACACTTGATGTGTCACATCCCCCCAAATACTAGCACTCTCCCCCCTTTAATATTTCCCTTGATCCCAACTGAGCTTTTAAAAAAAATTATTTATTTAAGGCATTGGGGTGGGGATGACTTGCCCAAGGTCACACAGCTAGTTAATATGTGTCTGATCAGGATTTGAACTAAGGTCCTCCTGGCTACAGGGCCGGTGCTCTATCTACTGTGTCACCTAGCTGCCCCACCAACAGAGTTTTTAATATACATTTAAGCTTAACTTCATTTTAATCTTTAGATCTCCCAACATCATTTAATAGGATTTTGACATTACTTTGTTTTTTTCCCTCAATTATTTGCCCTTGTTGCTATCATCTCTAATGTAAAAAACAAACAAACAAACAAACAAAAACAAAAACAAACAAAACAAATTCCCCAATGAGTTGTCTCTGCTTCTATATGACTCTTTATATGCCCAGGACTGTGCTGACTAATGGATATACAAAGACAAAAGTAGAATCTGTCCCTTCTCTCTTGGAACTTATATTCTAAAAGGGGAATTAAATTCATCTAAATGCATGATGTTTTATCTCAGAATGTAAATACTAAGAGTTAGGGAGTTTTTCTCTTTTCTCTTTGTATCCCAAGTGCTAAATACAGGTTCATTTGCATATTAATTATTGAATAGGAACTGTACTTATGGACAGAATGAATAAAAAAAAAGGATATTCAAAACACCTCCAAGATAATCTTGAACAGGAAGGTCTTAGCAAATGAGGGAATCAGGAAAAGTATCATATAGTTGATGACCACTCAAGGAAACTACAGATGCTAAAAGGTGGAGGTAAATAAGAGGGGGACATTCCAGTCATGAATTATAAAATTAGTATTTCATTCCTCAAAGTACCTCCTCTACTTGGACAAACTTCTCCAATAGAGTTTTAGAATCACAGAAGCCCAATATTCTAACCGACCCCTCAAGGCATCTAAGCTTCCACTGACTAAATATCCCAGTTCTTCAGCTATGGCTTAGTTTCAAATCTCTTCACCATCGTCTACACTATTCTATTTCATTTTCAGGCCGCCCTTGAGGCATAAATCTGTTAATGTCCTTCCCAAAATTCATGACATAGTTTTCCAGGCAGAATATGGTACATAATCATTTGCTTTGTTCTTTATGCTGTAGCATACTAGCTAGGATGGACTTTGTTTTCAGAGAAAGGAGAGGATAGGGAGCATGAGATTAGTTAAAAAAAAGAAATTTTGGAAAAGAAAGAGTCTGAACTAAGCATTGAAAAATATAGAGATTTGGGATTAGGAAAGGGCATGCTAATTGCAGAGTAACAGCATGAAATAAATGAAAAGGAATATAACTAGACTAGAGGATGGTGGAATTAATGACAATTTGTTTCTTGTGGGAGCTTTGAAAAGCAAAAGTTGCATCAGTAATATGGGGCCAGATTGCAGAGGTCTTTAAATGCCAGAAGGGAATTGGATGTGATCAGATAAACAGCAGGGAGCCATCATAGGTTCTAGAGCAGAGAAGTCACATGTTAAATAACATGTTTTAAGAAGATTAATCTGGTGATGTAATGGCAGCTGAGATAGACCCTAGGGAGGTCTTAGAGGCCTTGGCAATTAAACTTTCCCTATATAATAATTTAGTCAATTAATACATTTTCTCTCGAATCATGGATTTCTACAAGAAAAATTAAATTTTTAACATCCTTCAATACCTTAATATGTATTACAAAATAAATATTTTTCTCCTGCTTCTGCATATTTATTTTATTCTAATTCAATAATTCTCCTTCAAGTCCACAGTGTGCTGTGGTAAATTCACCCACTGCTGTTCTGCACATTCCCTCGGCCAATTTATTTCAATTTTAGTCGAAGCAGCCAGCTCCATAGCAAATGACTGCTGACTGCAGTTCCACACCATCTCTCTTCAGGAGTAAACTTGTATCAAGCACAAAGCTTCCAAATGTGGGTATAGATGTGATCAATTGACTGTCAGCTGCAGAAGTGCTTGGCTTGGGAGATGTCAACTTCTGAAGCATGGAGATGCAAGGTGGCAATGAGCACTCATCTGTCATAGAGCTCCCTGCTTCTAAAAAAGTTCCCCGGCACGTCTGGTGTATTGAAAGCATTTGGAAATAAGTTCTTAGAACTGCATTTTTAGTTTTTGGATAGCCACATATTGCCTTAGCCTTTCTGACCCTCAGTTTTCTCATCTGTAAAATGAGGAAAGTAATAGAACATTCTGACAAAAGGTGTTAGGAAAAAATGAGATCATTTGTGGAAAGCTCTTTGCAAACTCTTAAGTGCTATATAAATGTCAGCTAGTAGCTGTAGTAGTAGTAGTAGTAGTAGTAGTAGTAGTAGTAATAGGAGTTGTAGTAGGAGTCATGCTACCCATGTTTTTCATAGTCATCATCTTCACGGTAGTAGGAGGGCAGCTAGTGAATAGAGCTTTGGGTTGGAATCAGTAAGACTCATCTTCATAAATTCATACCCAGTCTTAGTTGGCTTACTAGTTGTGTGAAACTGAGCAAGTGACTTAACTATGTTTGACTCAGTTTCATTATCTATAAAATGAGCTGGAGAAGGAAATGGGAAATCATTATAATATCTCTACCAAGAAAACCTCAAAAGGTGTTGCAGAGAGTCAGACAACTGAAAAATTAGACAATATAAAGTTTCAGTAGTGCTTGTAGTTGGTGGTGGTGGTAGTGATGGTATGGTAATGGTAGTAGAGGTATAGAAAGTAGTACAGGAATAGAAGTAGTAATGGTAGTAATAGTATTGGTAGTGGTAGTGCTGGTAGTCTTAGCAGTAATGGTGGTAGTTGTAGTCATAGTAGTAGTAGTAGTACTAGATGAAAAATTGTACAATCCTCAGATTAATGGCTAAGAATTCAGAATTTTCAAAGGAATAGATTTTACAATTCCAAGGGTCACAATTTGTCTCAAATGGTCACCCTTTACCTGAAATAACTGTTTCAGATGAATAAATGTATTATGCCATGACAAATTGAACAGAAAATCCAAAGAACTACCACAGATTGACCCCTTTTATCTTTCATCCCTCTGCTTTTGGATGACGTGCCTCTATAAATATGCTGATTTTTATCCAATAATTTAATTTTTATAGAAATGACCTACTATACTACTTAACAAGACCCTTTAATCCCAAACTCCATTCCTGGTTACCCCATTACCTTGCATTTGTGAGCACTACATTAAATTGCATGGCTTTCCCCACCCCCACTTAACATGAATACTTATGAATTATTGGTTGGACGTATTGGAGTGTCCACTAAAACTGTCATTATAACCCAGAAACAGCAGATTATGGAAATGCATATTCAGCACACAATTTGGGATAGGTTTTTCAAAATGTACTTTGCATATGAATACAAGGTTAAACACCTTTCAAGTGAAATATTAAGCAGAGCCCTACTTCGTGAAATAAGAATAGACAGGAAGCTACATTCCTTTGAGGTATAATTTTCACATGTCAGAATGTGTAAAAAACCTCAAGTATGGGCTTCTAGTTTTCATCTTTTAAAATTACTAACCAAGTTTAGGAAGGCCACATTACATAGTGGGTAGAGAGATGGGTCTTCAAATCCATATTGGGGATCAAATTGTATTTCTGATACATAAAAGCTAGAGAGTTCTAGAAAAATGTTTAATAACCAGCTCTTTGGAAAAAAATACACATAGTGCATATTTTTAAATTTACTCTACATTATCGGTATTTTTTCATTGCTTTTTTAAACTTAGACAATCAACAAAACAACCAACTAGTTCATGATTTGTAGAATTTGTTTATTTCTGAGTTATAGAGATACTCACTGAAAATTTAGCCATTAAGTTTAAGTGCCAGTATGAACTATTTCAAACATGCTTCTGCTATACGTCATATGGGTCTAGGCAGGTCATTGCCCCCAACTGTTGCATATCAGTGTGCTTTGGTGGAGAGATTTGTTGTTAAACCAGAATAGACAAAAATGTGATAACATGGACAAAAATCATAACCTTAAACTTTAATGCCAACTTCATTTTTCCCCCATAAAGTATTGCCTGAAATATACTTCCATCTGCAGCTCAGCCATAGAGAGTTCTATTCCTTCCTTTGATGGTCAGATCAAGTCTCATATATGAAGCCTTTCCTGACCTCCTTAGCTATTAATGTCCTCTTTTTTTCTCAAATTCCTTTTATTTACCATCTATAAATTTCCAACCCACTCCCCAAGTCCAGGAATGTACTCTCTCAAGCCCACAGGCAGCATTTTGTTTAATCCTTTTTATAACCAGTTTGTCGCCTAAGAGCTTGCAAAATCGTTGTCGAATTCAACTTTTATGTTTTATTATAGATTTGTTGTTCTGTCCTTTCAGGCATGACCAACTCATTGTGACCCCATTTTGGTGCCATTTCCTTCTCAGCTCATTTTACAAATGAGGGAAACTGAGGTAATTCAGGTAAGGTGACTTATCCAGGGTCACACAGCTAGTAGGTATGTGAGTGCATTTGAAGTCAAGAAGAGTCTTTCTGACTCCAGACTCAGAGCTCTATCCACTGAACTATTTAGTTGCCTCTGCTTTATAAGTAGACATAACTTTATATGAACCTAATCAATGAAAATTTGGAATTATGGGAAAGGTAAACTCACTAAATGCATCTTCACTTTACAAAAATACTTAACAAAGATTTTTATGTAGTCCCTCCCCTTGGTGAACCTAAAATATTGTAACATTTAATGAAATTTTAATGACATCTCTTTTGTATAAGGTCAAGTCCATCTATTTTCTTTCATTCAACTACAGGATTATAGATTTAACCCTAGAAGGGAATTCAAAGGGCATTGGTCATTGTGCAGAAAAGAAAAATGAGGACTAGAAGGCTTATGTGACTTGCCCAGTATTAACACAGCACATAGCAGAACTGAGATTTAACCTGGATCTCCATACTCTAAATACAGTGATTTTTCTATGACATTAAACTGTTCTGTTGTCATTGTAGTCATCATCATCATCATCATCATCATCATCATCCAGTCTTTTCAATTGTGTCTGACTCTTCATGACTCCATTTGAGGTTTTTCTTGACAAAGATATTAGAGTGGTTTGCCATTTCCTTCTTCATCTCGTTTTACAGGTATGGAAATTGAGGCAAAGATAGTTAAGTGACTTCCCACAGTTACACATACACACAGACACACAGATACACACACACACACACACACACATTATGTTAGAGGCCAGATTTGAAATCAGGAAGATGAATCTTCCTAACTATCGGCTTGTCACTCTGTCCATGGCATCACTCAGCTGCCCATTGTTCTTCTGACTAAACATTTATTTTCTTTAAAAAAATATTTATTTATTTTGAAGTTTACAATTTTCCCCCTAATCTCACTTCCCTCCACAGAAGGCATTCTGTTAGTCTTTACATTGTTTCCATGGTATACATTGATCTAAGTTGAATGTGATGAGAGAAGAATCATTTCCTTAAGAAAAAAAATAAAGTATAAGAGATAGCAAAATTACATAATAACTAGTTTTTTTAAAAAAAAATTAAAGGTAATAGTCTTTGGTCTTTCTTCAAACTCCACAATTCTTCCTCTGGATATAGAAGTAAATCTTTATTTTCTACTGAGCATTCTCTCTCCCTGTTTTCTAAGATGTGAGCTGATATCTAAAGGTTTAGTTTTATCCAATTACTTTTGGAATTATTGAGTACAAAGCTCTGCCTCCTCATGAACTTGAAACTTCTGTGATTGCTGAATGGAAGGAATTGCAACTGCTACAGATTGTTTTGTGGCATTCTTTTATTTCCTGAATTGACTGCTTAAGTGAAAAAAGCCGAATGACTAAAATATCTTTATTCTCCCCTTGAGCCAGGAATGAAGCTAATTAGGCATCCTCTAAGGCACAGATAAGAGGAAAGTCTCCCTCCATCCCAGTCCCTTGTACTCCTGGGCAGCCAGGCTTGGCAAATACAGCTGCCACTTTTAGGCATGCTCTAGTTACATAGAGTCCAAGAGAATGAGCCAGTTGTTCAAGTACAAAGTCCTACCCAAGCTCATGTTTCTCTGAAAGGGCTTAAGATAGATGGATGGATGGATGGATAGATAGCTGATAGATTGATAGAAAATGATTGATAGATTATAGATATTATATAAATAGATATTATATAGGTAGATAATAATAGATATTATATAGAAATATCAATCAAAAGAGATAGATGATAGAAATATAATAGATATACAGATTGATTAAATATATATTTGATAGATATATAACATAGATTGATAAAGATCGATATGGTCAATATTATATGTGGAGCAATAGATATTATATAGAGATATATGATATATATAGATAGATATAGGAGATGTAATATTATATGTAATATATCTAAGTCACATTGTAAATATCAATCAGTAGATACATAGAGAAGATAGGGTATATATCATATATATATATAGATCAATGTGATATATATATATCAATATGATGAATATCATATATAAATTAAACCAGTAGATATAGATATAGACCAATGAATATTTAGATAAAAGACAGATAGATAGATGATAGATGATAGATAGATAGATAGATAGATAGATAGATAGATAGATAGATAGATAGATAGATGGATGATGTGGGTAGTTAGGTGTTACCTGAATTTTTCACAAGATGTATTATCCAGTTCCTCTAAGATCCTGGTGCCATTTGTTTTCCATGAGTTCTCTGTAGATTAGGGTCAGTTATTTCTCCTTTCATTGCCCTCCTTTCTCTTCAATCCTTTTCCTCTGGAAGATCAATTGGCTATCAGGTTCTTTTCTTTTTTTCATTCTTCCATCTCCTTTTCTTGGGGGAATGGATTTGAGTCCAGGAATCTAGCTAGGCAGAGTAAATAAAATTTTCATGTATGTTCCCTCTATTCCTTTCAGGATTTGAGGTGTAACATCATTCTAACTTTAAATATCTGCCAACTTCTTGTTTTTTTGGTGTGTTTCTGCTGACCTTTTGAAGATTCTTAAAATGAAAAGTATTAATAAACATATAGTTGGTGCCAAATATAATCTAGATGGAGAAAAATGCTTTTTACACTACTACTTCAATGACTTCAAATTGATTTTCTTATCCTGTTACGTTGTAACGTTTGTAAGAAATGATATCCCCTGTTCTTTTCTCTTTGCTTCCTTCTATCTCCTTTGAAAGAATGAAATTTATTAGCTTACCAAGAAATAATCTTCTTATTCAGAGGACTGTAAATATATAACTGTAAAGTACCTCAATTAAATTTGGTCTAAACCCCTAGTTTTACAAATAAGGAAACAGAGGTGAAGGAAGGTTTAGTGGTTTATCAAAAAAAGAATACGATAGTATATTTCAGAAGGGAAATTTGAACTAGAATCCTCCAACTCAAGAATCATTGTTATTTCCTTTGAACCATTCAGATAGAGGATATTCAAATTTTCTTTTACAGATGAGCAGAGAATATTTCTGTGGGACCTTCCCACCAGAGATTTTACCCAATTTGATTAATCCATAGACCACCCATCTCCCATAAACACACACAAACCCACTCATTAAAAACTATCATTAAGTATAAAATGGAATCTAAAGAAATAATTTAATTCATTTCATTTGAATATATAACTGTAAAGTACCTCAATTAAATTTGGTCTAAACCCCTAGTTTTACAAATAAGGAAACAGAGGTGAAGGAAGGTTTAGTGGTTTATCAAAAAAAGAATACGATAGTATATTTCAGAAGGGAAATTTGAACTAGAATCCTCCAACTCAAGAATCATTGCTATTTCCTTTGAACATTCAGATAGAGGATATTCAAATTTTCTTTTACAGATGAGCAGAGAATATTTCTGTGGGACCTTCCCACCAGAGATTTTACCCAATTTGATTAATCCATAGACCACCCATCTCCCATAAACACACACAAACCCACTCATTAAAAACTATCATTAAGTATAAAATGGAATCTAAAGAAATAATTTAATTCATTTCATTTGAAATTGAAAGGAAGAATAAAAAGACTAGCAGTGACTATAGATATATTTGAAGGGAAGTAATGATTTGATTTTTTTCTTATATTTGAATTTCAGTATTTGCTAAAAGTTGGTACTTAAGTGCTTGTGAATTCATTGATTAAGAGTGGAGAGAGTGGATAGTGCTCCAGCCCTGGAGTCAGGAGGACTTGAGTTCAAATTTGGCTTCAGACACTTAATAATTACCTAACTGTGTGACCTTGGCAAGTCACCTAGCCTTGCCAAAAAAAATAAGAGATTAGCACTGACACAGAAACACACATAAGTATTTGCAATCTCTCATCGACATCTACCCATTTTTATGTTCTTTTATGGTCATAGGATCATAAATTGTAAGAGAGTTTAGAGGGCATTGAGTCCAACACCATGGTTTTATAGAAGAGACCTAGAGAATTTAGGCAACTTGCCCTGTGTACTCAGCTCATAACATTTTAGGCAGAATTTGAACCCAGGTCTACTTGACTCCAAGAACACCCTGTCCCCCATATGACTTTACCCTTGGTGAACAGCATTGCCTTTAGTTTTCTTCTACCTACAAGTCTAATTTGATGAGAAGAGTAGTATATTTGATAGATATGGCAGATATTGTGATTAGATGAATAGACATATATACATATAGATTGATATGATAGATAATATATAAAGATATAGATTAATAGTAAATAGAGATTGGTAGCTATCATAGATCAATAGATATATAGAGATAAATAGAGATATAGAAATATGGTGAATAGCATATATATAGATAGATAGATGGATAGATAGATAGATAGATCAATGGGTATTTAGATAGATAGTTGACTGAATGGTCTATTGATTGATTAGATAGGTATGTAGGTACTATGAGTTAAAGGGCATAGAAAGTCAAGATTTTCCTTCTGTATTTTTAGGATAAATCACAGGATTTCAACAAAAAAATGAATAAGGATTATTCAAATATTTAGGTACAAAATAAGCTTTTTCTCTTTTCATCTGACCTCTCCTATCCCATCTCCTCCTTCCCCCCCCAAAAAATTCTTGATAAACATTTTACAGAAAAGTCTGAAAAATCTCTAATTACCGAGATAGTGGACTATGAAACTTAAAAGTACAAAATATAATTGTGACAGCCATTGGGGGTAGATAGCATAAAGACTTATGAGATCTCTATGCAATGTGTAGCAATGAAACTTAATGTTTTTCAAAGCTCCAGAACTATGATTAGACTTCACAGACTGGTAGAAATTATTTACAGCACATTGTAAATGAATCACTTATATGTAATTGCTTGTTTTTGTTATGTAACACATATAATCAGGTGTTTGGAAACTGTGAAAAAAATCTTTAATAATATGGTACAGTTGTCACTTACAGAAATAGCTATGGAGTGTTATCCTCCACATGGGATAATTCATTACTGCAGTGACAGATGAAATAGATACCTCTGAAGGTAAAAGGAATTTTCAATTCCGGACAATGACAAACTTCTATATCTACTTCATGGCAGTAGTGAGCAAGTTTAGTTTGGACCAGAATCATTAGTTATCCATACATCTGGCGCCTTTCATTTTTGCCAGAATTCAATGTAATATTCATTTGGACTGTCAAACTTGTTTTAACATATACCAAGCATATATTTATTAGCCAGTTCAACAGACATTGATTCTGTACTTTCACTAGATCTATGAAAGTAAAACAGAGTATTAGAGTGTTCCCTGGAAAGTTAAAAGATTAAATGAATTGCCCAGAGACACAGGTAGTGTGAAAATTTCAACTTTGGCTTTGGGACTGATATTCTATTAACATTGCCAGACTAATCTTCTAGTAACATAATTTTTAGATAAAATAACAATTATTCACTTGATGATGCCAGGAATTTATGTAATAAGTATTTTTAAGCCCCTGATTTTGAGTAGTATTATACCAGATGCTGTAGGGCAGTAGTGTCAAGTTCAAATTGCAAAAGATCCCCACTGGTTGCATATTGACTTAGAAAACCACAAAGTAGCATGTCTCTGTTGTACAGTGTTGGATTTTTTATCTTATTTTTAATTATTTATGTAATAAAACAAGTGTTTCTACAACATAGTATAATATTTTTAGAAGATAACTGCAAATGAAACTGTAATTCTATTATGTGCAACTTGCTATTCCTTTTAAATATAAAATATAGTTAACATGTAACTCCACCCTAGAGATAGTATAACAAATATGTATATATGTGTAATGTTGTTCATGCTGCATGTGAGAGTTTTGTGGGCTCCAAGTTCTACCCTATGCTGTAGGACATAAAAAAGTGATATAAAACAAGAGTTCTATCCACAAGGAGGGCATCTCTTCTGGAAAACTTAAACATATTGTGAATGACAGAACATGTCAAATTAATGGCAAAAATAGTAAAAATTCAGAAGAATATCACTGTAGGTTGACATGGCTAGGCATAGGTGTAAAAATGTACAGGGTATGTTGAGTAATAGGGAAAAGACATTCAGTAGATCAGTTTAAATGGAATGATAGAAACTATGGTAAAATTATAGATTGGGTTGAAGTTGTGAAGGTTCTTGGTTACTGGTATCTTAGACTTAATTATAAGGGTTCATATTCATGTGGCATTTGATGAAATGTTTCCTCACACCTCTTTGTGGTGGGTCTTGTAAATACAGCAAGGACTTTTGATTTCCTCCCAGTTTATTCTTGATGCTTTATAGCAATGTGAAGAAGAGTTCATTTATGACTAGTAGTTAAGTACTTGGAGGCAGCTAAGTGGCTTAGTGAAGTGAGTCCTGGACTTGGAGCCTGGAAGAGGTAAATCTGATCTCAGACCCTTAGTTCTGTGACTCTAGGCAAGTCACTTAACCTCCATTTGCCTTAATCCATTGGAAAGGGAAACGACAAACTACCCCGGTATCATTGCCAAGAAAACTCCATGGACAGAGTAGTCCATGAGGTCACAAAGAATTAGGCACTACTTAAGAACTGAACAACAAGAAGTTAAGTCTTAGGAATTGTCTAAAGTGTGTAAAGATTAAAGGATTCAATTAAGATCTGAAACTAATATAGTCAGAATTTGAACTGAGGTCTTCCTAACTCCAAACTAAGAGTTTTATCCATTTTGCTGCTTTGCAAGTATCATTACCCACTTTCGACCTGTGAGGAAATCAAGACTTGAATAAATAAAAGTCCAGTGTTAACGAAACTGGTAAATGTTAGGATTGAGATTTGAATTCAAATCTTTTGATATCATCTAGTGCTATTTCCAGTATCTCATACTTTTATTTCTTTCTTGGTCATATGTGTATTTGATTTTGGAGCAAGGAAGACATAATAGGAAAATATTTCATAAAACTATTGAGCCAAAGAACATCTCTTCTCCCCCCCCATTTTAGAGATGAGAAAACTAATCATAAAGTAATAAAGTGAATTGACCTTGTAAATAGTGAATAGCTGAAGCACTGATAGTCTTAAAGATGAACTATTGACAGGATAAGTGTGAAAGTGTGATGATTTTATAAACACATATATACACATATCAGTTTATATTTATTTTTATATGTATACACACAAATAAGACTTAAAATGTGGTGTGTGTATATATGTGTTATATGTTTATGTATGTGTGTGTGTTATCTTCTATATAAGCTCAAGTGTGGGACACTGGTATAAGACGGTAACAATGGGAAAAAAGAAGAAGAGACCAGTGAATAAGACTCCTATGGAAAAAAACAACTTACTGTAGTAACTGATCAGAGTCCAAAGCTCCATGAAAGGAGAAATAATGATATCATTGAGCAAAATAAGGAAGACAAGATTGAGGCCACAGGTATGGCTCATTTTTAACTCTGTAGAATTTGAACTGACAATAATTTCATCAAGTGAAAATGTTCATTAGGTAGACAGGAACTTGGAAGAGAGGTCATGGCTAGAAATTCAGCTTTTGTTGTCTTCTACATCTGCAGATTAGCTGTTATTCTCAAATATGATTTGAACTGCCTATTTTCTAAAACTTTTTTGTCCCCAGAGTGATACACAATTTCAATATAACAGTAAAGTAATTGTTCCAAATGTTATACACATGTTTCTTCCTTACATTAAATTAAATCTATTTACCTCTGTAGTGAGGCTTTAACAAAGTCAACAGTTCTATCTACCTTTGCTTGAATCAGAAAAAAAATAAAAACCAAAATCCCAACAGTGCAGCTCATTCAGGGATACAGAGGTACACTCAAATACTTAAAACAAAACCAAACAAAACAAGAAAATTGTATAGTTGTGGGATGAAGCATGATCAAAATTACAGGGTAAAACTTTTGGAATTTAAAATGAAATGGAAAATGCAAATTTTCTGAAAAAGAGGAGAATTGACTAGATATTCAGCAGAAGCTAAATGAAAATGTCAGAGAAGTGATAAAGATTTGCTCTTTAACATATGCTGATGATTGGTACATAGCAACATTTGATCCTGACTTTGGAAAAGAGGCAATCAGTTTCTTTGATTGTTCTCCTAGCCTGGTGCATTTCCCTTACATCAGAAATCTCTGAGGAGTTGTGTTGAGTGGATGTTTTTTGTTTTTTTGTTTTTTGGGGTTTGTTTTTTAAATGTGAGTCACATTTGTTTTCTTTGTTGTATCACTTAGTAGTCCAGGACTTCAGAAGTCCCACAAGCATTAATTAATTTTGTACAAAGGGTACAAAGATCAAATGAAAATGCTCCTTATCTCTAGTAAGTTTACAAGTAAGTCTATAGAAATACATAATTTGAGGAGGGAGGAACTCTGAATAGAGTTTTATGATCAGACTGGATTATACTTGTGTTGAGTCTTGAAGGAAGTCTGGGATTTTAAGATTGGTTCTTGGTTCTTGTCCTTCATTACTGACATCACTATATTTGAGAAGAATTACAGTGGGTCTGACAGTGGCTGACCAGACCAATATGAGCTTGGAATGTTCTACCACAGATTGGGCTAAAAAAAGTCTATCTGAACACCTGGGATAGGTTCTCTAAACTTTTCCTTTGAGTTGCTTCCATTCTGCCTTCCTCATAGAGTGCAGAACTTTTCAAGAGACCTTCAGGATGTTCTGGAATCGTTTCTTCTGATCCCTTTGTGAATACTTGCCCAATGTGAGTTCTCCATAGGATAATCTTTTTGGCAAGCATAGGTCTGGCATTCTAATAATGTGTCCAGTTCATTGAAGTTGCCCTTTCTGTAATAATATTGGTATGTTGGGCAGTTTAACTTGAGAAAGGACCTCAGAATCTGGTAGCTTCTCCTGCCAGGTGATCTTCAGAATCTTCCTAAGATAATTTACATGGAAGTTATTCAGCTTCCTGACCTGGCACTGGTAGATTGTCCAGGCTTCATAGGTATATAGCTTTGAGGTCAGCACAACAGCTCTGTAGACCTTCAGTTTGGTAATAAGTCTAATATCTCTTCTCTCTGATACTTTCTTTTGGTGCTTCCCAAATACTGAGCTAGCTCTGGTGAGAGTGGCAACCTCATTGTCAATGTGTACCTCCTTGGAAAGAACACTGCCAAGGAAAGTGAACTTGTCCACAATACTGAAAACTTTTCCATTTGCTATAATCGAAGGTTCCACATATGGATGATGTGGTGCTGGCTGATGGAGCACCTGAGTTTTCTTGGTGTTAATTGTTAGACCAAAATGAGCACAAGCAGCAGAGAATTGATTCATACTTTGTTGGAATTTCTGCTTCAGAGACTACGTTGAGTGCACTGTCAACTGCAAACAAGATCATACACCAACACTCCCTCCACTTTGGTCTTGGCTTGCAACCTTATCAAGCTGAAAAGTTTGCCATCAGCTGACCTTGAGACAGTGAAGGTATTTGATAACAAGACTGAAAAATCATGCTAAAAAGCATGGGAGCAAGGGCACATCCTTGTTTTATTCCATTGGTGACTGAGAAATCTCGAGAGCATCATCCACTATCCAGAACCTGGGCATGCATGACATTGTGGAACTGAAGTTCAGAGCTGGTGAACTTCTCCAGGCAAGCAAATTTGGACATAATTTTCCCATAAAGCCTAGTGACTGTATCAAAGGCCTTGATCAGTTCTAGAAATATTATATACAGACCAGATAGATGCAGGACTTTTGGATCAATAAGAAGACAGATGAAATTTAGTTATATGCAGATAGAAAAAAAAAGCTAAAATGCTTTTAAGATGCCCCGATGACTATTTATAGGTCAAAGTCCTATGGTGTATCTCAGCTATGCAATGCTGCTAAATCCACATTGATTAACGATAGGAATCTGATCCTAGAAAGATAGGCTGAATATTTCCATAATTTTTAATGGACCATCATCAATCAATGCAGAAGCCAATAACTGTTTACCTCAAGTTGGAGTCAATTAGTTGCTAGCTGAAGTTCTGACTGAAGAAGAGCTTTTGAATGTCCTTTTAGGTTCCTTTCAAGTGGCAAAGCTCCTGGTTCTGATAATATTCCAGCTGAGATCTACAAGGTGGGGTGAGGGTCCATTGCTCATCCAAAACCTGACTGACATTTCCCAGGTTATATGGCATGAAGAGTTATCCCCAAGAATTCAAGGATGCCTCCATTGTTCATCTCTATAAAGGTAAAGAGAATAGATTGTCCAGTGACAATCACAGAGGTATTCCTCTTTTAATCACTGTAGGTAAGATTCTTGCTGATCTTCACCTGGACGATAGTCACCTCCCTGAGAGCCAGAAAGACTTCAGAAAGGGTCGAGGAACAGTCAGTATGGTATTTGCTGCCCAACAATTCCAGAAAAATGCCAGCAACAGAACAGAGGTCTGTAATACAACATCTGTAGGAATTTTAAGAAGCAAAAGTGTGAAAGGGGTGTTTATTCCACAAATGATAAGACACTTGATATTTAAATTATTCTTACCTTTCTACATATATTAGCAAAGTAAAGTATATAAGATAATAAAAAATACCAAGAAGCAAGTGTTTCAAGAAAAAAAGGCCATTATTGGATTTGATGAAGATGAACAAATGAGAACAGGAAACAATCATTAAAAATGCAAGAATTAAAAACATTTGCCAAAGATAGCAAATAACACATTTGAAAGAAATACAGGTGTGAGAGCAATAAAAAGACGGGAAAGCACATTTCAGATTCTGGGACTTAAGATTTGGAAGAGTTACATTTGATTGAGAGATTTAAGATGTAGTCCTTTTAGTTGAAGGATGGTGGAGATAGAGGTCATTATTGGTGAGGTCATGAATGATGAGTTCATAGAAGTTGTGAATGTGGCTATTGAAATAAATGTGTCATCAAAGATGATGGCAGGGCAAAGTGGATATAAAGATCATAAACTAAGTGCCAGCATTATAGATCAAAGTGGAAAAGAATCCAGGATTTTGAGAGGTGAGTTCAATGCAATGGATTGCAAAGGACACTTTGTGAGTAGCATTGTCAAATAGTTCAAATTGAATTGCCCATTATTAAGAAGGTGGGAAAACCAGAGCATGTTAAAGAAAAAAAGCTTTCATGATTTCAAGTAGAAAAAAGTAAAAAAAAAATCAGTTTTAATAAATACAATGTTTAACAGAGAGGGAAGAGGAGAGAGAAAAAGTGAGAGGGACAAATGAGAGGAAGGAATGAGAGAAGAAAGGAAGGAAGGATAAGAGGGAGAGGAAGGAGAGAGACAACACAGAAAGATGAAGAAGAAAGGGGGAAGGAACAAGGGAGACAAAAGTGAAAGCAAGGAAGGAGAGAGGGAGAGAAAGAAAAGAAGAATGAGAAAGGAAGGAGAAAAGGAGAAAGAGAGAGAGAAGAGAAAGAAGGGGAAAGACTGATAACAAAGGAAAAGAGAAATATGGGGGAAGATAGAAGAAATGTAGGAGAAAAGGGAGAAAGAATTTATTTAAAATGCATATAATAATGATTGTTTCATTAGAGCATGAGAATCAAGTTAAAGCTATGGTTAGCCAAGATAATGAACCATATAGTTGAAAACTTTGATAATAATAACTTTGATAATAATCTACTATTATTTTTGGTAAATTCCCAAGTATAATGACAATTCAGCTTTCTGAATCCTGTGAGTATTTATTTTATAATCAGTTAAGTTGCATGAGCTATAGTGAAGGCTAAACCTTTGCTAGACAATTACAAAGCCAAGGAAATATTTTTAAATCCTTGTGGAAGGAGCACATTGCCTTTTCCATTGCTTGACTCCATTGTTTGATTGGAGCCACACCCTCCCAGGAGACTCTCTATGTTAAAGAAACCTAAACTCATGTCTTTATCAGAGATGAGAGAAGTAACTTAACGGGAAGATTCTTGTGTCAGAGAAGGATGAGGAATTGAGGGTCCCTGGTTTAGATGGACATGTGAATAAACATGATCTTAGTTTGTGTAATTATGGTTAGTGGCTAATTAGAGCTTTTGATACTTGAAGTGGCTGAAGCAGATCAAACTGGCAATCTTTCAAATGGAGTTGAAAAGCATTTCTGAAGTACTTGCCAGGGAGAATGTTAGCCTAAAACCTTTCTAATTCCCGGAAGGGAATTTGAGGAAAAGAGCAGACCCAGAAATTGATTGGGAGTTAGCATAAGTAATCATTGGAAATAAGTGGAAGTTTAGTGAGAATAGTATCTTTCTTAGTATTTTTAAAAATTATTCTCTGTATTTTACCTCTTTGAATTTATCTAATAATATTGAGTTATTAATGGTTTTTTACTATTCACACACACACATGTACATTTATGAAAAAATAATATTTATTCTGTATTTGCCTTAATTTTAGGAAAAACACTATTCTTGTGATTATTGTTTTAAACTTTTTTAAGGTAGATCTATTTACTTGGTGATTGTGTTTTAAATTCCTAGCACAGCTTCTGCACTGAAATGATTGCCTCTTTGAGGCTGATTTTGCAAAATCACATTATGCAAAGTCACACTATGAAAGGTATTGCTACCAACTGGTAAAAACTAACCACATTTCTAAACATGACTATAATTCTAATTTTTATATCGACTAACAAAGTTGGAAATTCTCACATTACAATGCTAATATGGTACATTTCAGTATTGAAGGTGGTTTCTTTAATTTGTATAGATGCTTGTGTAATAAAATGTAAATGATTTGAAATTTAAATTCACTTTGTTTTTTGATATTTATAAAATTAAGCATAAATAAAATTATAATAAATATGCAGTATAAGCACAGCAGAATAAAATTATGACATAATTTTAGTACATAATGTTAAATTACATGATTTATTTTTGCACTTAATTTAAATAAATTTCTAAAAAAGCAAAATGATTAGTAAAACATTAAATTCCAAACAATTTACATTTCAATATGTGTATACATCTATATTTAGCAAAATAATAATTATTTGAGTTTAAGAAATTTTTTTATTCTTCCAAGGTCTTTTTTCCCCTCTTCACCTATATGAAGTTTTATTTTACTTAGTAGATCTTTAAAAAGTAAAATCACAATCAATATATATATATATATGTTCTACTAATTCCACTTTGCCTACTGCCACATTTTATATATTTTTATATTTCTTTGTAATCTTCATATTCATTTTTTCATAGAATGTAATGACATTCCATTTTATTAAAAATACCACAATTTTTTCAGTGACATGTATTTGATGCTCTTTTTGGGAAGGAGGGTGGAGATGAGAACACAGGAAATATTTTTGTCCCACAGAGCTTTCTTTTTATCCAGTATCCTATAGCTTTATGGATTATGACTTATAATCATTGATTAAATAGCCAGAGTAATGAGACAGAAGATGGGAATGAGTTTTTCTATGTATCAACAAAATCTTGAACAGGTCAATATTTCTGAACGTTAGTTTTCTCATCCATAAAATGGGACTAAAATACATTATCTACAGAATTGTAATAAGGATTATACAAGATGATAGATATAGCAAGTATATATAAGTGGATATTATTATGTGCAATGCATAAGATGTCATCTAAGTTTTAATAGTTAAAACTCTATAAAACATATTTTAAAAGTAATTCTTTTAATCAGTAACTTGCTAAATTTGCTAAAATGGATTAAAGCTCATTAATTGAGAATGCAATTATAAAATGCTTCTGAATTAGGAACTCTCACATATTCCATTATTTTAATAGTAATTGATGTCTTTTTAAATTTCTAGTCTTCCTGCACATCAGTGTAATTTTTTTCTTCCTCTTCATTTATGACTTTTACAGCCCTGGATTTTTATTTTTTTCATCTACTTTAAAGGAAAATTAATGACAGAAAAAGTATTTATTGAGTGTGCTAAATATTGTGCTAAATGTTGGAGTAAAAATGGTCCTTGCCCTCTAATAGTTTGTATTTGAATAGAATTAGATAATAGAGATGGCCATGGAAGGTTATTCTGGTTTGAAAAGTTACAGGGATAATGAGTGGAATTTTAACAGAGTAGATTAGCACAACCTTTCCAAAAACAATAACACAATCAATTTCATTATTGCACTAGAACTGGAAAATGAGAAAATGAATAGAGTGTAGTAGGGACAGGAAACATGTACATGGAACACTTAGTTGGTCACTTCATGGTATGTTAATTCTATGACCCAAATGTTTGTTAAGGTTTGCTATATCTCTTCCTTCCACAAACCTCAAGTATGTGTATTTGTATGCCTTTAAAATATTTAAAAAGCTATTATAAGTCTAAAAATGGGGATCTCTATTACCAAAAAAACTTTTGGAACTATATTTATAAATAATTCTGGGCAGATTCATTATTTCAGATTTGTAAATAATCATTGTAGGGGTAGAAGGGGGGATTACCCCAGAAGCATGGTTTATTTTTCCATAATTGACTCACAATGCCTGCTATTGATGCAGATGACCCTGATCTCATGTTGACTGAGGATGTTTATTTCTTTTCCATTCTCATCCAAAAATGTACTTGCTGTCATATCAGTGACAGATATTTAGTTCACACCTTCAAGCAGTAGTGCAAAGAAATGTGATCACAGTCTTGTCTTTTATCTACTCCCATCATACACTGATTTGACCATAATATCATTTATAGATATTTATTTCACCAAAGCAAGAATGACATAAAATATGAATGCTCATTTCTCTGATTTTGCCTCCAACCCATAACAATTTCACTAGCCCCGATTGATAAATAAATATTTTATCTATGAAGCACTGATGTTTGAATATTTAATTTCCATATCGTTACTCACTAAGTATTTCTGGGACTGCATTGTATTGCAATTTAGTATGACTCAGGAAATCATTAGCTCTTGGTTTACTGACAAGGGAAACCCATGAATCTTCACTGATATTTGAAAATGTACCACAAGAAACTTGGGTCATGAGCAATAAATAACCAATTTATTACCTCACTCAAAAGAGGCAAAAGGTTTATTGCTCTTTGAAGAAAACTTTTGAACATAGCTTCTTAATTGCTTTTCACAGATATTGAAGTGACTATTGTGATTATTCCATACATCTATAGCTGACAAGATAGGATCATTAGGGCTTTGCCTCAGGAAATGATATGTCAAAGGCCCTAGATAGAAGTGCCATTTTGGGACTCATTTCAATCTATAGCTAACTCTAACCTATAACAGGAGTTGTGATCTTATCACAAGTAATGCCTCATCTCCTTCATGCTCTTCTCTAATGTTAGGATTACTTGCCTATGTTTGTCCTAAACACAAATATATTGCAAATCATAACTTTTTATGTTTATTTTTAATTTATCTATTTGTATTTGTACATGTAATCCCTTGCTGGAGCAGCCAGATAACCCCATGGATAGAGTGCTGTGTTTGGAGTCATGAAGACTTGAGTTCAAATATGGCCTTAGACACTAACTTTGAGACAGGTAACTTAATGTCTTGCCTTAATCCATTGGAGCAGGAAATGGCAAACCATTCCAGTGTCTTTATTAAGAAATGGATATGGGGCGGCTAGGTGGATAAAGCACCAGCCTTGGAGTCAGGAATACCTGGGTTCAAATCTGGTCTCAGACACTTAATAATTACCTAGCTGTGTGGCCTTGGGCAAGTCACTTAGCCCCATTTGCCTTGCAAAAACCTAAAAAAATAAACATTTAAAAAATTTAAAAAAAAGAAATGGATAATATGGTCCACAAAGTCATGAAGAGAATGACATGAATGAAAAGCAACTAGGCAATAACAACAATCTCTTGGTGAGAATTCTTTACAATAGTGACACAACCACTTCTCTCTTCTCTGCACCAACATCACCTAGAAGTCACTTAGCTGGGCATTCATGAGTCTCAGTCCCTAAGACCATCCTCATAGCATCATATATATTCTTTTGAGTTTGTTTCCCATATTTCAGGCAGTTGACTCATTGAGACTAAAATTTCAAGATTTTTTAAGGCTTAAGCAAGGAACTGGGTTTTTCTATAATTATATGTTTACCTATTCCTCAATGTTTTATATATGACTTACCTAAAAATAAATTGTATATTAATTTAGGAAGGAATTTGTTTTGTAAGTATATATATATATATATATATATATATATATTCATATAAACAAATTTGACACCCATTCTTTCCACATGATTATGGAAAGCTTTCATTATCCCTTGATTATTTACATAGAATAGGGTTAGACTCTGTTGTCTTCTATGATTAGAAGTTGTGTCACTTCCAGGTAGCACAATGTCACAATATAACTGCAGCTATATTATCTAAAAGAATCTGGAATTTTTATGTTCCTTCTCACTAGGCTTTATATAGGGCATGGAAAAAAATATGCATGTGATTTTTCTAGTGAACCAAACTCAAAGTATTTCATCAGTATTATTATGGTCTCAGTCAAAGTTCTCTCTCTTCCTCAACCAGAAGGGATATGTATCAAGATAGGGATTGGATTTGTGATTTCATTGATAGGGGAATAGCAAGAATGAGAAAATCTCTGCTACCAATTAAAGCTCTCATATCTGTAATTTATAATCTTCAAAGTTCCATAGAGCCCTGGAGGATTTAGTGACTTGCCCAGAGTCATAAACATGTGCATGTCTGAAGTAAGGCTTTAACCCCATTCTTCCAGGCTTATATTGCAATTTCAAAAAAAAAAAAATGTCTTTTTTATTAGGCAAAGGAGAAGGGAAGAGTGACAAATATTTATACATACTTTGAATTTTGTAGTGTATTTCACTTGCATCATCTCTTTTGGTTCGCTTAACATTTTACCGATTCTCATTTTACAAATGAAAAGACTGAGTCAAACAGAAGTGAAATGACTTACTTAACATTAGGCAGCTACTAGGGGCGGCTAGGTGGTGCAGTGGATAGAGCACCGACCCTAGAGTCAGGATACCTGAGTTCAAACCAGGCGTCAGACACTTAATAATTACCTAGCTGTGTGGCCATGGGCAAGCCACTTAACCCCACTTGCCTTGCAAAAAGATAAAAAAAAAAAAATAGGCAGCTACTAAATTTTGAGGCAGAATTTGAACACGGGTCTTCCTAATACCAATGTTCTATCTACTATGCCAAGATATATCAAGACTGAACAACTTTTTCCCATTCTTCCCTTCCATACAATGAATAGCTTACATTTAACATAAATAGGTTCCGGGGTGGCTAGGTGGCATAATGGATAAAGCACAGGCCCTGGAGTCAGGAGTACCTGGGTTCAAATCTGGTCTCAGACACTTAATAATTACCTAGCTGTGTGGCCTTGGGCAAGCCACTTAACACCGTTTGCCTTGCAAAAACCTAAAAAAATACTATAAATAGGTTCCTTATAGACTTTATAGCCATCATCTCATCTCATTTGAACCTCATAATAACTTTATGAGATGGATGCTATTGTCCTCAATTTCCAGATGAGAAAATCATGATCAGAGAGGATTAAGTACCTTATCCAAACCTTTCAAACTGTTTGTTCCAAAATTCTTCATTGTTTTACTGACCATATAGAAAAAATTTTATAGGCAGAATCATGAGAATATCTTGAGTTATGGAACCTTCTATTGCCTATCTTATGTTTGCTTCAACATATAAGTAAATCTGCAATTTCTTCAATAGGAGGAATCCCTGTAATGGTGAAAACCTTTATATGAAATATTTTTGCAATGATTATTCCAATATACAAAATTATATCCTTTCTTGAGACATCAAAGTTATCCATTTTTTATTCACTAAGTAAATGTTTGTTTATTGCCTCTTCATCCTCATCATCCTTCACCCCAGCATATAGATAAGATTAAAATAGTGCAAACCCAGTCTTTATTTTGTTAGTTCCTCAAGCAGAACATTTTTTCTTTTAATATTTTTCATGGCACTTGTGAATTCTTGATCCATTATGCAACTCTTTTTCTCACCAGTAAAAATGATTTGTTTTTCAAGTTCCTTTTGAGAATACCACTTATTGTACATACTGTACATTTGCAATTTGTCTTAAGGCATTGTTTAGCACTGGGAGGGTGATATTGTGCATGAATTTTGTTACTATGGAAATATGATAGAGTGCATGGTTTAAGCCAGGGTAAGCTATTTATTTTGCTCATTCCATTAATGTTCTGATGCCTACACTGGTCTACTTACATAACACATCAATATATATTTGGAAAATATGAAAAATAGATGCTCACTAGATTAATTCACATTGACTGGTGACCTAAAACAGATCAAAGGAATGTTTCATGGAATGTCTATGGAAATAACTGATAAAGGTTTGTTATGTAACTGTTAGAAATCTAGCAGATACATGAGTTAGTAATGCTTGTTTTAATAGTAAGGAGCAGCTCAACTATGTTTTATTTCTTCAGTAAAAATCCAGATAGGCACTAGAAGTATTTTGTCTGCTAATGTGAAGTTGGGTCTACTATGTATAATATTTATTGCCTTTGTTACCAGAAATGACTTTTAATAGCTTATCGATCCCATATTTTCTAAAGAACATTAAAAGACCCTAAAAAAACTCATTGCATTAGGATGTATAATTCATCAAGTTAAACAGTCTATGTCATTGCCTTGGCTTTCTTTTTTCAGGATACTCTGATGTGCATCAGGACCCAGTTTAGCTAGCAGCAGCTTGAGATACAGAATTAGCATATTGTTTCTCGGGGAATGCCCTTGAATGTGCTTGAGTAGTTTGTCTTGTGTGAGACGTGAGCAGAATTGCCGAAAGCCGGGACACCATGCAGTAATGCTGTGTGGCTGTGCCTACTTTTGTATCTTAGGAAAGCTCCTCAGGAAATGTCAGAACCATTGTTCAGTGATTAAGGAACAGTCAATGATGGACTAGTGTCGCACCTGGGGAATCAGGGCTAGTGCCCGTTTCACTTGGGCAGAATTCCAAAGAGGGTCTATTGGGTTCCAGGTAAGAATCTAATCTTCACTTTAATGCTCTGAAGATACGACTGAGAAAAATAGAGATTAGTTAAGACCCCTCTTTTAACCACAACTTGGGAAAATGACCCCACTGTGTGCTATTTAAGGATGGCTTGTAAATATGGCTACTATCCAGGAGATATTTAAGATGTAAATAAAGTCACATCTGATGAGTCTAAACTAAAAATGTCAATCAAGAAAATCAACCTTCACATGCCAACCAGGAGATACCAGGAACATGGCTCTTTAGACATATGACACATCAGAAAGTATTGCTGTCACTAAGGTAGATGTCCATTTGGCAAAATGCTTTGAAATTGGAGAAAATGCAATCAGTTAAATGGCAAAATCTCATGATTTCTTCATAGGAGCATTCATTTGTCTTTAGAAAAGCAAGATAAAGTCTCCTCTGTTTCTTGTAGGTACTTTAGTACCAGAAAACCTTTTTTAGACTTTTTGCATCACTTATAATTGAAGATACTTAGCACACAGATCTCAGATTTAATTCTTAGAATACTGGACTCATTTATGTACTATAATAATTTTAACAACAGTATACTTGAAGGAATATGCATAGAATTTTTCCTTATGGAAGATGTAGTAAGAAATTTCATTATGCATCAGGTCAATTTTAAAGGCAGGACTTAAATCCCAACTTGTCCTTGAAAAGTCGGAATGTGATTAAAAATATAAACACTAAATTGTCATTATATTGCTCTGTTTATGCGTGGTTATTTGATTTTGAGAAATTTCCACTTTCTCAAATGAGATAAGTTGTTAGGTATGGAGATATATGTATACTATCTCTGATGATACTCTCAAAATGGAATCTTAAGCACAGGTCCTGCTAGGATCATTTCATGTTGCCAGGAGCAATTGTTACCATAGGAACATTGCTACTAGAAACCATCCCTTACATACACATCATTCTGCAAATTATTTAATTAAAAGACTTTTTAAAATTATATTCCATTTTCCTGCTTAGCTTTTGTTTTCTGCTATGTTTACAAAGCTTGCCTTTCAGGCTACCGAATGTGATATTAACCCATCGATACCTTTTATTTTATTCCTCACCCATCTTATTTCACTTAACTTTTGCCTCTGAATTTAAGGGGGAAGGGATTTTAATATTTAGAGTTCTACTGTCATTTATCTTAAGAATATTGAGTCACCACAGCTCTCAGTGCTTTGCTTTTGAAAGCTGTTGTGGGGTTGGCATAATGAAACAGCTTTAAAAAAGATCAAAGGAACTGTTGATCCCCTAGCACCTTTTAATCATGTTTTACCCATATCCCTGCCCTTTTTATATCAAATTTAATTTTGAAAACCTTATATCAGAAAAAGGAATAATTTTTAAATTACTGTTTTAATTTTTAAAAATAAAAACTTAAATTCTAAAGATCATTATGATAGTGCCAAAGATAATAAACTAATATTGAAAGTGAGGCATGTGAATTTGTTCATTTGAGCCTCTGCAGATACTATTAGTCTTAATATTTCCTTTTATATAGTTGGGAAAATCTAAGGTCATAGAAGCAATTATGTGACCTTTTGTGAATACCTTAAGTTGGGAGTACCTCAGTTTCCCAATTTGTAAATTAAGGGGTTAAGAATACATAACTTGAAACTTTTAAGCAGCCATATCTCTAAAGCTTGTCAATAGGGACAAACCTAACTAATGTCAGAAGCAGAATTTATACTTAAGTCTTCCTGACTCCAAGCCATCACTTTAAAGACATTATTCTATGCTCAAGTTTATTTAGATCACTCATTTGAATCGAGAGAAAGCTTCAAAAATCACATACTCCTTGTATGTCATGTTTCCAGTGAGGAAATTAAGTATCAAAAAGATTAAGTTAACTGAACAAGGTCACAAAGAAAATATGGAACATTGGTAAAATAAAGGAAATAAGAACCTATGAGCATCTCACTTAATCCTTGAATTCAGGACAGTTCAGATCTAAAGGTTTTTCCTATTGAATCATGATGCCTCACTAATAAAGAGTGAAGAAAATCTTGACCAGGACACTTGAATAGAGGAGTACAGAGTATCACGTTTTTTCTCTTAAAAGAAAAGAAAACAAATGGAAATATATTCCAGTTATTTTCCCATTTATATGCTAAAGTTACTGATCTGGGGCAAAGTGTTAAGGGAAAAATGTGAAGAATGTACTGATGCATTAATTTTTTTTTTAGTTTTTGCAAGGCAATGGGGTTAAAGTGGCTTGCCCAAGACCACACGGCTAGGTAATTATTAAGTGTCTGAGACCGGATTTGAACTCAGGTACTCCTGACTCCAGGGCCAGTGCTCTATCCATTGCACCACCTAGCCGCCCCTCCACATTAAATTTAAGAATGGAAATGTTGACAAGACAAAGAACATTAAGAAGAGTGAGTGGATTTGATTTCTTCCCCTACAACATTAGTGACATTTTGTATTAGATGCTTAACTTCTGACCCATAGGGATATAAAAGTTTGTCTAGAATTTTATCATACTTCAGTCTATATCAAAAGCAGAGAGGATAGACTTTGACCACAGCAGAATTTAAATAATCTAACACCTAACATCATCATCATCATCATCCTCTTGCTCATTCCCTTCCTATTGAGAGAAGCTATATTGTTTTCCTACATATTACATGCCAACATGATAGAGCACTGAAATCCTTTGGAAGAGTTGTGAACATCCTTGTACTCATCTAAAAATTCATGTAAGGAACTGATATCCCATCATAGTATCATTGTTGAAGAGAATATGATTTTGATATATCATTCGCAGATATTTGTTTCTGATGGAAAAGTTGTAGAATTAGAGGAGAGATAGTCTTTCCATTCTTTCCATGGTTCAGTGGATAGAGTTCTGGGTTTGGAGTCAGGAACACCTAAATTCAAATCTGAGTTTAAAAACTTACTAGCTCTGTGACCCCTGGGCAAGTCATTTTACCTGTGTTTGCCTAAATCCACTGGAAAATGAAATGGCATGTGTCAAGAAAACCCCCATAGAAAGTATGATCCATGGGATGTGACTGAATGACTGAACACCAATAAGAATTATTCTTTCCCTTCCTATCCTTCAAGGAAACATTCAATCTTTCTTCCAACTTTATGGTATCTCAAATCCATGAAGGAATCCTTGCTCTTTTCTAGTTAAAATTCAATTCAATGTTCTTGTTGCCATGCACAATCATAACCTGACTGGTGGACTGGTAGTAAATTTGTGTGATAAATGATAATCTGCAAGCTCTGTAAGCCTCCTTTCAGATGTACCAACCTGCCTGTGAAATGTTTATATTTCAATGAGTGATACCTCTACCAAAACACAAAGCTAATGAGACCCTTGCTTCTCATCTCCCACTACCACCCCCACTGCTTTGTGCATCCAAGTCAAATTTAGCAGAAAGGGACTTTATTCATTAAGGTTATTTTTAAATTGAGATAGTAATTAACTGCATTTATTCATTTAGCTTTTACTATATCTACTTTGTGCAAAGTTCTTTTCTAATAAACACTGAAACACATCAGTTCCCTACCCTTGAAGACCTTACATTCTACTCAAAGGAAAGCATGAAAAATCACAGCTAGTAGATAGGAAAATAGAAAGCAAATACTATGCAATTTGAAGGGCAACTAGACTCTGGGTAGCATCAGGCTAGGTCTCATATAAAAGATGGCATTTCTTTTAGCCTTGAAAGAAGCAAGGGGGCCTAAGATTCAGAAATGAGAAAGGAATACATTCCCAGTATGAGTGACATGCAAGACAAAGGCGCAAAGTTGGGAAATGGAAAGAAATGTGGATGAACTATAGATCTTTTCATAAGGGAAGGGCAATTAGCAGTATTCCAGAAAGATAGTCAGAAGTCAAATTAAATTAAAAATAAATTCTTTTTTTTGTTTTCTTTAAGAGTAACTCCAGTAACTCCTGGTGTACAGTGAATAGAGTGCCAAGCCTGTAGTCAGGAAAACTCATCTTCAAAAATTCAGGCTCTGATACTACTAAGCAAGTCATATAACCTTGCTTGTCTGAGTTTTCTAATATGAGAAATGAACTGGAGAAGAAAATGGCAAACCACTCCAGTGTCTTTGCCAGGAAAATCCCAAATAGGGTCATGAAGAGTCAAACATGACTGAGACTGACTCAACAACAGTACTAAATGGCATTAGACTTTGTGCTTGACAAACATCATTCTGAAAATATATTACAGATAGAGGAAACTTGGGAGCAGGAGACCAATGAAAAGGTTATTGGGAGAGATTTGAGAACATGAATTAGCTGATGGCCATATATGAGAAAAGAGGAGGGAATTGATTTTAGTGGTATTTCTTGTCCCCTTGAACTCTTCAAGTGATGAAGGAAATAAGTCTTCCATGTGCCATTCAGTGAAGTCATTGTCTGAGATCATATACCAAACTATAGAGTCCCTATGACGGGACCTTCAGATTTTAATATCTAGAGCATCTCTATTTCTCCTTTTATAATGTACCTAGGGCAACTCACAAGTAAAGAGATATCAAAAAAGGACAATATTTCTAAGTAATTCTTCAAACACTATAGAACCTACATATTGGAGGTGAGTTGCCTCTTCTTTGTGTCACTGTGTGATTATTTTTACTTAGATTCATTTTTAAAATTTACTTCTTTTCCTTGTTTTGATCCATGAATTTTTTCCCTTCAAATAAAGATATATTTCAAGCTTGAATCTTGTATTCCTTCAACTTTCATAAAAGAAAATGTCCACAAGACTACAGAAATATTGGTAGGAAATAACACTGTAGGTGAAAGCAAGAAAATTTCTTTGTCATAATTCAAGGAGTGCAATGGTAAGAAATCATAAAGTCATAGGAACCTGAAATAGAAAAATACTAACAAGTCATCAATCCTGACTCCTGGCTAGGTACCCTCTAGTATTCTGTTCAGTTTCAGATTTTAACATCCCAGTGACGGAGCTTTCCCTATTCTCCTTGAAAAACTATGCCATAATCAATAAATTTTATCATCCAATCTATCTTGACTTTCAACCCAAATTTCCCATTTTCATTTATTTCTTTCTGCTATTTTCTGTTATAACCCATACTTTATCTTTTATAATTCTTCTTTCTGGGTTTCCCACACAATGCTTAGCCAACCCAGGTCATTTTATTTCCTAAATGTTTCTGTTCTTTGCTCTTTTGTTGTCTCTTGGCTTCATTCATTTTACATGTTCCTGTTGGAATAGTGCTTAGTATTTTACATGAAACTAAGTGTAATATAGTATGTAACATTTCATATATATATATATATATATATATGACTTAGAATCTTGTTTTTACATAGAGAATAGTGTCTTTTGATAAGTTTACTTCAGTGCAACATTTAACTCTGTCCTTTTCTAGAGACATCTTTTCCGGAATTTGATTCTTTAGACTTGAAAAAATGCACATAAGATTTGATGGAAAATGTAGCACAATAGAAATGAAATTAATTATATTTGGAATCTGAAAACCTGACCTATCTCCTTGCTAGTTATGTGGGCTGGGGAAAGTAACTTTATTCCCCTTTCTGAATCCTAATTTTCTATGTGTGGAAAATAGGGATGATAATAATTTAATAGGATTATTGTCATTAAAATTGTGATAAAATAACAGAATGTATGAAACAATTATATAGCAAAATTTATGTAATAGTAAAATGCTATATAAATTCAACAGAGGAGATAATGAAGGAATGCCAGAAGCTCAGGAGGCAGTCCAGAACAGGTCAAGGTCCCTGAATTTAGAGGAGCAAGAAGAGAAAGTACCTTGATGGAGTGTGGGAGCTGTCAAGATCAAAAACTGTAGAACTCAAGTGAGATGAAAACAAAGATAAAAGCTATAACTACTGAGACTATCAGTAATTTTTAAGACAATAATTTCATCCAGATTGCAAGGAGATGGGGTGTGTTTCTGGTGAGGAAGAAGCATCAATAAATATAAATGTATTTCAATAGTTTGTTAACCAGAAAAACACTAGGACAATATTGGGCAATCATTTAGCAGGGATGGAAAGGGCAAGGGAGGAGTAGGAATTTGGGTGGGGACGGGAGTTATTGTTTTATTGTGATTTTTAAGTATAGAGTAGACCCAAGAATATTTGTAGACAATTAGAAGGAGTTAGAGGCTAAGAAAATGAGAAAATGTGAAGAGAGTGGCAGTCAATGATCAACGAAGTAAACACCCAGGAGAGATTGAAGGGTTCTGAACTGATGGCACATGTACAGGGATATGGACTTATAAGTAATCTTTGCTCAGTTTGGAGTAAAGTAGACAATGGATGAATATGTGAAGAATTTGAAATACAAAATAGGAAAAACAAAAAAGTTCATTTAGAATATTCTTGATTTTCTCAGGAAGTCATTTGCTGACAAAGTGTAGTATAGAGGTTAGGAGAAAGGAGAATCATGCTTCTGGAAATGTGATGGGGAAAAAATGAAAATTGTCATAAAGCAGTGAGCCCCCAAGTTAGGATTAGCTAACTGACTTCATAATGTATCCTCTGGCTATGATCGACTCAACAAAACTGTCCCTGACTAGATGACTAAAAGGTGAAGGAGAGGGGAGAATTAGGAATGACTATAAGGTAATAAATGTGGATGACCCAGACAATGGTGATACCCTTAATAGAAATGTAGGTGAGAACAAAGACCCCACAACTAAGGGACACCCATACTGAGTGGTTCAGAGATGAATGGTGATCTATTAAAGAGCACTGAGAAAGGAACATTCAGTCAGGAAAGTAACCAGAAGAATACAGGTGAGGGAAGAGAGGGCAATCATAATGAAAATCATTTCAGTCATAGAAAATTAAACAAAAATATCACATATTAGGCCCTAAAGATAACCAAAAATTTTTGCTAAACTGGAAAAAGCACAAGGAAGCTAAGGGTAACTTCTTTTTTTTTGGAGGAATTACAATTTTTATTTTAGTAATAGTATTTAGAAAAGGAAAAGTAATTTCAAAACCTCCTTATTAAGGACTGATATATGATCCATTAATAAGTATCTTCTAGGGGCGGCTAGGTGGCCCAGTGGATAAAGCACCGGCCCTGGAGTTAAGAGTACCTGGGTTCAAATCCGGTCTCAGACACTTAATAATCACCTAGCTGTGTGGCCTTGGGCAAGCTACTTAACCCCATTTGTCTTGTAAAAAAAAAATAACTATCTTCTAGTTGAAGTAGGCTTCCTATTCAGATTTAAGTTAAAAGGTAAGGTTATAGGAATGTCAACTTCTTAGAATCTTTTAATTGGCTAATCAAAAAACTTTTAATTGGTTCTGTTGCCTTCCAAGTCACTATCCACTCTTTTTAAGTCCCCTTCTTAAATCATGATATATTTTTCCATATTGTGTTCTTCCTTTGTCTATTTGTAGCTTCCACTTTTGTCTTTATCCTTACCTTCCAATGTAGTGTATTTCTCATATTTGGTTAGTTATACATGTCATCTTACAAGTTTTCAGGAGAGTTTTAACCTAAACTGAAGCTAAAGTTTTTGGCTATATGACATATGACTTACATACTTTAAACACTAGTAAAATATGCCATGATATTAGGCAACTGATTGGCAAATTTTTCATTGTTGATAATATTCTGAAGTCATTCTGCCTTCCATAGTTATGGATAAGTAAAAGCTGCAAATGAGGGTCCTACCTTATGTTCATCTATGCATGAGGACATATATATATATATATATGTATACATATATATATATATATATAATCTCATTTCTCAAAATATTCCTATTAATGGGTGTTCATTAATCAGAAAATTAAAGTCATTTTTCACTTTTAGAAACTTTCTTAGGAAAGAGAGGTAGAAGAGTGAAGACATGGATGGATAGATAATGTGATATGATATACAGATATAATTATATCAATAGATATTGATAGACCTATAATAAAGAGCAGGAAAAAAAGGGAAATTTAGCATGGTCAATAGAATATTGAACTCGGAGTCACAAAGGTCTTCATTCAAATACCTATCTGACCTGGACAAATAATTCGACAGCTCAGCTTTAAGCAATTGTCTAAGGTTGTAATTTCTAGACTATTGTGTCAGTGGGGGTAAATTACTACATTAGTGAATTCACAGTTCATTAACATATTGATGTGAAACTGGACAGGCTTGTAAGAATCAATTAGTCCATCCCACTCTTTTTAAAAATGTGACAACTAAGGTCCCGAAAGATAAAGTGGCTGCCCCAAATTTACACAGCAGGATAGTTGCAGAAATGGAGCTAGAGCATTATAACCCTATTGAATACAGCTATTTAGTAGACATTTTTTCACTCTGGATTGGGAAGATATTTGTATTTGAATGTTGGTAGTGGAAATCTGAACAGTGATAATAGTGCAAAGGACAGTCCAATGATAAGTAGAATTATTTGGATGCAGAGTGACCCATCCTCAAAAGTCTGTCCCTTACCTCAGTAGAACCAGGAGGGAAGAAGGAAGAGAGGGATGGAGAAGACATAGATTTGGCAAGAGGAAGACCACAGTGCAGAGTAAATAAGATACTCCATGAAATTTTGCCTTGCCAAGTCTATCCAGGACAGTAACTAAAAGAAAAAGGTTTAATTATTTTGCCCTAGTTATGATTCTTTTCTTGAATCTCAGTTAAATGTTTTTTTTCATAATTATTACCCCCTTAGTGGAGGATTCATCACTACAATAACTGCTAAGATTGGTTGAATTATTTATTCAGAATTTCTTAAGAATTAGAAATGTAGGGGTGGCTAGGTGGCGCAGTGGATGGAGCACTGGCCCTGGAGTCAGAAGTACCTGAGTTCAAATGTGACCTCAGATACTTAATTACCTAGCTTGTGTGGCCTTGGGCAAGTCACTTAACCCCATTGCCTTGCAAAAACTAAAAAAAAAAAGAATTAGAAATGTAGAGTAATAAATCCCTACTGTCATACTAGGAAGACCATTGCTACTTATGCCAAAATAACCAGTCTCTGATCAAAAGTCAATCAATTTAGAAAAATAAAAGTTCATCTACTTGATATTATAGAGATGAAATTCAATCTAAGTGACATTTATTAAACACCTATTGATATATCTATACTAGATACTAGAAATACAAAAACAAAATAAAGAGCAATATCTACCCTCATGGGACTTATATGCTGCTGAGGGGGAAAAAACTTGATGGAAATTTTTATTTTTCAAGGATTTTGTTTATTTTCCAGGAGATTTTTAATAGAGGCAAAGGGAAAAAAAGTGGTCATGTCTTTATTTATTGCATAATGGTACTGTGAAAAGTTGGAAAACTTGAGTTCAATTTTTGACTCTGGTATCATATCATCTCTGTTGCCTCAGTTTCCTCATCTGTAAAATTAGGATTGGCAGAAGCTGAATGATCTCCAAGATAAATTTTAATTCTTTATTTATGCCACTATGATCTGAAAAGTTTCATGATTTTAGTCATGATAGTCTATTCTCTTGGTAACATTTTTATTCTTATTCAAACATTACTAAAATTGTGAATTTTTTCTGGCACACTTTTTGATGCCTAAGTTATTTATTGAATATGGTTTCATGACCTTGGGATGTTTAGGACTTCTTTCCTTAACATTTGCTTCATCAATTTCCTAATCATTGATTTCAGACTTTCCAGAACAATAATTTCTATTCTATTTAAAAAAATCAATAATTAATCTACTCTTTCCCAGTCTTCTCCAAAGCACTTTAGACATTTTCATAACAAATTCTATTAATATTCTGGAATGGGTGTCATAAGGAGCTAATAACCCATCAGTTTTTAGATTTGCTAACACTATATCTTCTTGCACCAATTTCTAATAGAATATTTTTATAATATATTTATATAAAATTAATACAGCAGGGGCAGTATCCATTTACATGGACATATATATTTTGGGAATCTTTGTATAAATTACATATATAAACTGTCTTGTCAGTTTTACATACATGCACATATGTCTGTATATATGCAAATATGTTTTATTTAATCTTTATTACTTTGTAAACTATCATTTCAAATAAGTCCAGCATTTATTAAAAGCCTGTGTAAGTTATTATGATAGATACTGGAACTGCAAAAATAAAAACAAATGTTCCTGCTGTCAGGAGGTTTCTATTCATGAATTTAGAAAATATTTCCTGATTGATTACTATAGTCATTGTTCAAATGATTGTAAACACAGGAAATTTTATTTAACTTAATGGAAACTCTTACTATATTTTTATGGGTCTTTTATTGATTTTTAGAGAAGATATGTTATCTTGATACTCCTCTCCTACTCAAAACGCTTCAGTGACACCTTTTTATCTACTAAATAATATATAAAACTCTGATTCTAACATTCTAGGATCTATAGATATCTGTCTATGACCTACCTTTCCATATTATCTTCTATTTCCTATCCAAGAGATACTATTCACTATTCTATATTTTTATTCTGTAATTTCCTTTGGTTATATCATTTCATGAGTCTGGAATGGGAATCTCCTTTCTTTCCCCTACTTATGTCCAGGAATGACCACCCCGTCTCTTAAAACTCCTCCTTTCCTTCAAGATTGGAACTCAAATTCCATATCCACCATAAAAATCTTCCTTAAACTCCCCTTATGGCCCTAGGAGAAAAGTATCTTTGGCCCCTCAAATCCTCATAGTACTTTGCCTTTAAAATCTTTCTTGTTTCATAGGTGCTGACCTTTTAGATTGCAAACTCCTTTAAAAACAAAATCTCTTTTGAAAATGTCTTTTTATTCCCTATAACCCATTCTCCTGTCCAAAGCTACATAGATATCCGCAACAGTGACATAAATTAACAACTAATCTCTAACCTATAATTTTTAAATTTTATTTTATTTTATTTTTTCCAATTACATGCAAAGATAGTTTTCAACATTCATCTTTTTGTGAGATTTTGAGTTCTACATTTTTTCTGCCTCCTTCCCTTAACAACCCCCACCCCATGGTAGCAAATAATCTGATATTGGTTATACATGTGCAATCATGTTTAACATATTTCCATATTAGTCATGTTATATATGAAGAATAGAAACTAAAAGGAAAAAATACCATAAGAAAGAAAAAATTAAAAAAGGTAAAATAGTATGCTTTGATCTGCAATCGGACACCACATTTTTTTTAACTCTAGATTTGATTGGCATTTTCCATCATTAGTCTTTTAGAACTGTTCTTAATCACTGAACTGCTGAGAGGAGCTAAGTCCACCATAGGTGATTATGCAATGTCTAACCTATAACATTCAAGACTTATTCAATTTGCTGAGAATAATTTATCCATGGTCCCATAATGACCATGTGTCAGAGGCAAAAATACCTGAACCCAGATCTTCCCGACACAAAACTGGACTTCTATCCCCTAATTCATGATGCTTCTTGTAACATTGTAGACTCATAGGCAATAACTCAAAGAAGCCTTAAGTACCTTTTTTTACAGAAAAAGAAACTGAGTTCAAAAAAGGTTAAGTGATTTGTCCACTATCTTAAAGGTTGTAAGTAGTCTTGAACCCAGATCCTCTGATGCTGATATTCTTTCCTTTATGCTTGTTACATCAATGAAGTAAACGAACAATGAAAAGTAATTGCTTCAGCACTGAGCCAACTCATGGCCCTCGTTGTCCTTGAAAGATTGATAATATTCTATGTAATGTCTATAAAAATGATACAAGATAACGAGAAAGAGGTATTTTATACCTCAAAAAAACCCTTGATTCTACAAAAATGACTGAAGTTAAAACATTGAACAGCTTATTCTTGAATCTACACAAAGAATGGGAACACAGTTATTGCTTCCCAAAACCTACTAGGCCACAGCAATGTATCCTCTTTTGAGCTGATATGAACTGATTCTACTTATCTAAGATGGTAGCAGATGGATGTAAGAAGCTTGAGATCTCTATGTCGTATATTCAAAGCAAAGTACTAGAGATTTAATTTACTTACCTGTACAGTCCATAATGAGACTTCATGAAGGTTTAGGAACTTGAATTATGAAATTCAACATCTGAATTTGTAATAAAAACGTGGTCATTTACTAATTGTGAGATCTTAACTTCTTCCACCACTCTGGTCTTCAGATTCCTAGTATATAAAATAAGGTACATACTAACAGTACCTACCTCACCAAACTGTGGTGCTAGAGTCCCTTGAACAGCAAGGAGACCAAATTCATCAGTATTAAAGGAAATTAATTCAGTCTATTCACAGGAAAGTCAAATACTGAAATTGAAGCTTAACTATGATCATATATAGAGAGATGGGACTCATTTGAAAAGACCCTAATTTGGGGGAAGATTAAAGGATAAGGGCATACCAGAGGATGAGATGAATAGTGTCATAGAAACAAAGAAAAGGAACTTGGAAAACTTTTAAGAAATAGTAGAGGATAGAAGGCTGTGGTACACTATGGTCTTTGAGAACATGAAGAGTCAAACATGCCTGAACAACAAGAACCAAAAAAATCCTCAAAAGCTAATAGGAAAAAAATATTCTAGTAAGACAGAACCTAACATTAGCCCTAAAACATAGTAGGCACTTGTTAAATCCTTACTGTTTAGACCAAAAGCAACTTTTACTTAGCCAAAGACCAAAAAACGAGAAACAATTGGTAAAAGTTGCAAGAAGCAACTTTAGTATTTAGTATTATGAAGGATGGAAAAACTTTGCTACCAGTTAGAATTGATGGTGGTCAATATAAAATGAGGAACTTTGGAGCATATTTTTATGTTTCTTTACTTGTTTTCATAAATTGGACTATAATAATCACACTACAATTTTGAGTCACTAGAGAACAAAGTATCAAAATGGAAAGTAATATTTGGGTGTTTAAGTCAAATTATCAAAACTTAGTCTATCAGCTAGTGAATAGGCAAGTGACTTGACCATTCATTGTGATTCACCAACATGTCCGATATTTAACTGTGATTCATAAAATGGCAATCAGTTCTCATGCAGTAGTTTTATCAAGTCCCTTCAGGGAAGAAAGCTTACAGTAGCTTGCCAAGATTTCAGTAGCAAGATTAAGAATAAAGTTAGCTTTCCAAGGTGATAAGGAGTAGAAAATATTGGTATTGGGATTTTGAGGGGTTTTTTAAGAATATGAAAGTCAGAATAAGTCCAACTTGAAATCTTTCAAGAGCATGAATGGAATCCTTATTTACTGAAGGAGGAATGAATACCAACACTAACGTGTAATTGGGTAGAAATAGAACTTTTGATGCTGCATCTGGAGAAGAGAATAATATAAACCACTACAGGTAGTAATTACTGGAGGTAATTGTAATGCAGCTTGAGTGGTAAACATTAATGAGAAAGATTTCCAAGCAAATAAAATCACAAGCATCAAAAAGACAAAAAGTTTGTGATAAATGGTTCATTTAGGCATGTGGTGCTGTGTGGGCAAAATTGGATTGCAATCATAGCCATTTCAAAAAAAAATGAAAACATTAGGAGAAAAGGAAATTGGACAGAAATGGCATGGAAATTACAGCCTTTGATCCATTTTTGAAGAATCCTTTTTTGAGGCATCATCATGAGTGGGCAGCAAATTCCTTACAATCTCCTGCTAAAACTCTTGTGATAGTTTAGAGACCATGAGTTAGAAATGATCATGTTGGAACAAACAGTGAATTATTTCTCGGTGATGATTTCTTTTCTGCTATGAAATAATTCAAACTCCCTGTTTCAATTGACCTCTGATTTTCTAAATTTAATTTTTGTAGAAAATACTTGCCATATGTTGATCTACCTATGAGATATTGAAAAAAAAAATAACAATATAAATGGAAGGGGAAATGGAGTGGAAGAAATAAGCTCGAGGGGGAAAAAAACTAGAGATAATGGACTGATCTTTGGACTAGTCCTGAGATTTCATTGTTTTAGGGAATGTCTTGATCAGGAATATCAATAAAATTGACACCTTCTCTCCAATTGAGACTCTTAGACATTTGCCTAGAGGATTCAAATACTACCTCTTGGCCTTATTAGTTCCATGGCTAAAAGCAAGTCACTGGACCTCTCTGAGCCTCAATAAATAGAGATAATAGTACCTAAAGGTACCCATCTCAAAGAGTTTTGTGGAGGCCCAAATGAGGGAATGTATAAAAACCACTTTGAAAATTTTAAGTGCTGTACAAATGTCTTTTTTTTGCTGCCAGTGTCATACATACACACACACACACACACACACACACACATACACAAATACACATGGTTTTTAATCTTCCTTATTTCGTATCACGAAGATCAGCATGGATCATGGAATATTAGCATCCTTATGTAAATAATAGCACATTTGAATTAAAATTTAAAATGGATATTATATGGTGGAAACATCTTATTAGTTATTATAAATTATACTGGTCATTGGCCCAGGTCTTTATTTGCAGAAATTAGATTAAGTCCTAAGGCTATAAAACAATCACTGTCTTCTGTTCATTCCTTTGCTATTAAAATATCTGTAACTTGGTTGCATTGCATTAATATTTTAAAGTATCTTTTGGCATTCTTTATTAAGTATCACTAATTAGTGACTTCTATTAGGTTTGTTGACCTATTTTGTTCAATTCAGTTTTTCAAATTAGCTTTTAGGTAATCACTTAAATTAGTTCCTGTACATAAAATGATTTGGGGTTATTGACTTTGGAAGAAATATTACATCCTGATTTCAAGAACAAAAGTTGCTAGCATACAGACTATAAGCGCATTATTTTACATGTCAGTAAATAGCAGTTGGATCTTTGGAGAGGGATGCTTAAATCAGATTTGGAATGCCTGAAGCAAAATCTCTGTTTATTTTCTTATTGTATTTGATTTGACTGGGCTCTGTTTTCATTAACATTTTCTCTTTGACCTTTCAAATTATAGGCCCCTTCTAACCTAAAAAGATGTTGTTATAAAAGAAGAATGTGCTTATTTCTTATAAGTCTTTAAAATATTGTGACTTTTGAAATAGTATTCTTTATAAAAGAAAATAATCTGAAATTACAGGTGAAATTAATTGCTAACTTTTAAATTTTTTTCTCATTTTTGGACTATAAATGAAGTAAATCTGATTACAGACATCTCAGTATATACATAAAGACATTTGTGTTTCTATAAAAGGATAAAAAAATGACAGATAAAACTGCTGCTTTGTGGCTTTACCTGTTTTGTTTTTTAATTTTAAAAATTTGGGCTCAAACATAAGACTCATACTAGAATTGAAACAGTTAGTCATTATGCCATCACATATTTTAGGGTATGGTGCCCCTAAAATGAGCACTATTTAGATATCATAGTATAAATTCTGAACTGTAAATAAGGGGGGGTTCAAAAGTATAAAGTGAAGAGGTTTTAATTTAAAAAAAAGTCTTAAGTACAATAAATATTTTTAAGGAAATATGTCTTTTTTCAAAAAATTGTTTTTATAGAAAGGGATGGAGTTTAGTTATTCATCTGTAATTTGAAATATGCAAATGTTCAAAATACCTGTGATTTCATTGGTATAAGGAGATGATGGAATACAGTGAAAAGAGGTCAGGAAAACTAGATTTCAATTACATTCTTTGACAATACCCAATGGGGGGCGCAGTTAGGTGGCACAGTGGATAGAGCACTGGCCCTGGAGTCAGGAGGACCTGAGTTCAAGTTTGGCATCAGATACTTAATAATTACCTAGCTGTGTGATTTTGACCAAGTCACAAAAAACTCCACTGCCTTGCAAAAGCAAAAAAAAAAAAAAAAAAGATATTGCCAATGTTACTTTTAATAAGTCATCTAATTTTTCTTTGCCTCAGTTTCCTCATTTTTAAAATGATGGGGTAAATTAGATGTTGCCTGAGGTTCCATTACAATATTACCCTATAAAAAGCCCATTCTTTCCAATAATGATGATGATGAAGAAGATGATAATTAATATTATAATAATATAGTGCTTTAAAGTTTCTATTATATTATTATTACATCCTCAAAAGAATCTTGTAAGGT
The DNA here is from genome assembly GCF_037893015.1 of Macrotis lagotis. NCBI lineage: Eukaryota > Metazoa > Chordata > Mammalia > Peramelemorphia > Peramelidae > Macrotis > Macrotis lagotis. The sequence continues at coordinate 293,931,017 of NC_133659.1, forward strand.
TGGTACTGTTGTTACCCCCATTTTAAATATGAGAAAGCTGAGTCTGAGAGAGATGAAGTGACCTACCCAGGGTTCCAGAGGAAGTGTTTGAGATGGAATTTGAACTCAGTTCTTTCTAACACAATCTTTGATGGCATCCTTTGCTCCACTTCTTCATAGTTTCTAGTTTATTTTTTGTCACTGTCTTTTCAGACCCATCATGTTAGAAGGCAAGGGAAGATCCCTTGCCTTCTAAGTCATAGTTTTTTTTTTAATTGTTCAGATAATTTTGTATAACTTCTTTAGTTAGAGATAAGGTGATATCTATTTCATGATCAAACACTAGGACCCAAAAATCTCTGCATTGTAGTCTACTGTTCTTTGCATTTCATCATACTAACACATAATAAAAACTGTCTGTTCCTATGAAGCAAGAAACACTTGGGGATTCTTTTGATTCATAGTATATATGAGATCCATGTGGTCATGGTTCTAATTCAGATTTTTTGTATGTTTCTTTATCTCACATGAATTTATTTTCCCTTGGATACATGTAGTCAATTATGAGTCATTTAAATCAGAGTGAAAAATTCATAACTATTTATATCCAAGTTAAAATATGTTTAACTGTTTTAGGATTTGCTTATTCAAAGAAAGAAATTTCACACAGAAGTTATGTAGACCTGATTTATAAATATTTTAAAAGTAAAAATAGGCAGGTATAGACTGTCTCTGTCATCCTCTTCCCACCTAAAGGTCACTTTCGATAAAGACAAATAGGTGGTATTACCCTTTCCAGCTCTAGAAAACTAAGCGATCCAGTCTAAAGAACTTTCTCAGTCAAAATCTCTTCCCCAAAAATCTCATTTATTTTCCCTGGCAAATTTTTCATGCTGGTCGTCTGTCTTTCATGTATTTCAACACAGAACGAGCATCTTCCCTCCTTCCCTCCCATCCCAAGAAATAGGATGCGAAAAGTAAAGTAACAGAAATAAAATTTCAGTGATGTGGATCCTAATTACCTGAAATAATTAGCCTTTATTTTTACCAAGGTCACAAAGGACCCAAAATCTCCAGGAATTCTGCTCAGAAGATATCTCTACCATCTGAGAATCATAGACCAGAAGAGCTTGAAGAAACAGAAATCTTTTTCAATTCCTTCATCTTTTCATCCCTTCATGAGTAATTTTGCTTATAAATATCAAAACTGAGATTCTAACCAAGGGTTTCTGATTACTAACCTAGCTCTCTTTCCATTATTCTTAAATGTGTCCTAAATGGATTTCAGGACTTGTCCCAGAATTTTGAAGTACCGAACAACTAAGGGAACAGATCTATTTCATTTAACCACTTGTTTTAAAGCCTATAATTGCTTAAGGGGTGGGGAGAAATTGGGAAAGTGTGAATTTTTTTCAAGGAGTCAGGAGAAGTACCTGAGTTCAAATCTGGTCTCAGACACTTAATAATTGCCTAGCTGTGTGGCCTTGGGCAAGCCCCATTGCTTTTCAAAAACCTAAAAAAAAAGTCAGGAGAAAAAAAAAAATACTGGAAGGTTTCCTGAACAAAAGGACTCCCTTGGAGCTTTGCTCAGTGCTACCTGTGATTCTGTCTGAGACCCTAACCACTCAAGTTTTTTTTGGTTTTTTAGTTGTTTTTTTTAAATGCCTCACTACTTATAATCCCTGTTCTTGGCCATAGTTCATACCTGTATCTCAAACAATTCCATTGTGAGTCAGAATCTAGATTCAAACTCATATAGCTTTATAAATGAAATTATGATAATACATTCTGCCTATAAACTCATTTGGTCCTGATCCTACCTGTTTGACCCTTCTCTCATTTAAGCCCTGCAAGTTGATTGTCCCATAAGTAGCCCTATTACTCTCAGGGTAAGAGAGGGTAATGATTTTCTCATACATAATTTAAACATACTCTTTGAACTTTTTCCCAGTTACTTCAAAAAAAATCTCCTTCTTTCCCCTCTTTTATTCATTCCATTGATGATTCCTAAGAGGACTGAAATGATGGTAAGTCAATATCTATATGAAACAAAAGACAAAATGAGTGTTTTGAGATGAAATTAGATAAGATTTCTTGAAGTAATCAGAATTATTTTTAGTATGACTACCAAAAAAACCTCTTATCTCCCTCTTCCTTTAATTAAATCTGCTTCACTTCAAGCATCTCAATCAAAACAGAGACAAAGAGTATTTGTTATTCAACTTAATTGCTTTCCTTCTTTGTTTAATTACTAATAAAGTGACAGCATTGTTTTATTCTGCTAAAAGTCCAAGTTCCATCACTGAACTGTCTTTAGTAGACACAGAAAAATGAGGAGTCATAGAAAATTGGGATTAAGTTCAGCCAATGTTTATTGTCAGGCTATCTGACCACTATTCTTATTGGTATTTATTTCCCTAGTACTGGCATATGATAGCCCACGGACTACAAAACATCATGGGCTGAACTAAAAAACAAAAAAACAGCTTTTACGAAGTGTGCCCTTTGACCATTATTATCTACTTGAATGACCTCAATTACTACCTCCATGAAGTTGTCTCTTACTTCTATATCTCCTAGCCCCAACCTCTCCCCATAGTTTCTATTCCATGTTTTAACTGCCACCTTGAATTTTTTCTGCATCTTGAATTCATTTCTTTCCCTCTAATATTGTCTCCTTTTCCCCACTTTCCTCTTTTCATTGATGGTTCTATGATGACCTCATTGCCCAAGATTCAAAACTCAGATTTATATCCTACTCTTCTCATTCCCCTATTTCTCCAGTTCCAATAAATTGCCATGCCCTTTTAATTTTATGTCACTGATCCCAAGAGAATAAAATAGAAGACCATTCTCCTAGCATTCGAGAAAATCTGTGATCTCGCTCTCACCTATTATTTTAGCAATGTTTCCCTCTAGTTTCCTTCACTGAGAGTCTCTTAGTCCCTCCAAGCTAATTTCCCAATAAGTACCAAGGTGATATTACCAAATAAAGGTTAAACTTTGTGAGTCTTCTACTCAATAAACTCGAATGAGTCTTTGTTACCTGTAGAATCTAATGTAAATTTCTGTCCATGGTCCTGCCAAAGTGATTTTTTTTTTACTTTTTTTCTTGCTCATAATAGTCAGTGAAGTGTAGTGGATGATCATTGGACTTGGAATCAGAAAAATTTGGGCTCAAAATCTATCTCAAGCTCTTGCTAGATATGTGATTTTGAGGAAAACTCATGTAAATACTCTATCTCAATTTCTTTATATGTAAAAGAAGAGGGTTGAATTCAACAGCCTCTAAGGTCTCTTTCAGCTGTGACTCTGTTATCTCTCATTCATTTCTGTGTTTTTCCCCCTTCAAGTTTTAGATTCCTGGAATTCACCTCACCTTCTTGGAATCCTTAGATTCCTTTAGTATTCCACTCAACACATCTTCAACATGAGATATTTCTTGATACTCCACAGTCCAAATACTACCGTTTGGAATCACTTAATATTTATTTTATATGTGTGTGTATTGCCTTTCTTTTTAATATTTAAGCTTTTGAAGACAAAAATATTTCATATTTAATCTCTGTATTTCTTATGCCTAGCACATGCTTAATTCAATGCTTGGTGATTGACTAAGAACAACATGTAAAGTATACCTCATGTACAGAGTAGTGTCAAAACCTTTGAGAGATTTATATGCCAGTATTACCCTTCTCCCCCTGCTTTACTGGCTTTCCTAGAACTGGTTCTGGACACACTAAGGAAGGAGAGATTAATAGTAAACCAAGAAAATAATGTTTGTAGTACCTGAATTCTTGTAAGGGAGGCACTTTGCAAACTTTAGATTACTATAAAAATAAGTTCTTATTATTGATGTTGTGATTTTAGAGATGCGTATGTGTGTATGTGTATTTCACAAAATTATTGTCTCTTTTTCAAATAGTCTTTGCATGGCAGGGTTTTTCTAGATAATCATTTCTATTCAGAACATAAATCTGATCTATAATATCTCATGTAGTCATCTAGCTATTTCTTGATATCTAATGACAGGGAACTCATTCTTCTAAACAATACACTCCATTTTTAGAGAGCTATAATTGTTAGGATGTAGGGGGGTTCTTTATCTAGAATAATACATTAGTGGGGAACATGGATTTTCACAGGCATGATTCATCTAACTAACCTATTGCTGACTCCAAGTATTCAGGAGGGTCCAAAGAGGATAAATCTTCAAAGGAATGTAAGGTTCTAGAGAGTAGACTTTTTTTTGTTTTTATCCTTTGATCCCTAGTATGTTGCCCATTGCATTGCAAACAGTAGGCACTTAATAAATCTATATTGAATAGAATAAAATAAAAGGTACATTTTGACAGCTCAATTACTTCCTCCAGTCCCCCAACAGCAAAACAAATTCTATTTATTCTGTTTTAATTAAGACTACAAAGCCCTTGAGCAGACTACTAATTAATTCAGCCACTCAGAAAAGCATGTTCTTAAATATAGGAATTCCTTCTGTCAGGATAGTAGAAGTTGATGTTTGTTCATTTTAATAATGTTGTAGTATAATCCTAGTTCTGTGGGCAGGTACACCTTGCATACTTGCTTGCATATAGGGAAAAAAAACAAAAAAATACAGTTCTATCTTAATGAACAATAAACACATTTTCTAAGTCCCAAATCATGGCCTGAATGAAATTATGATATGAAAATCAAGTTGAAAAGTATTATTGCTGAACTCCAGGAAGGCTTCAGTAAAGATAGACTGACCAGGTAGATATGGGCATAGAATTCATCTCTGGAACTCTCCATCTGAAAAATCAGCAAGATAATTTAATAAAGGTTACAATTCTTCCATCTAGCAAAAACAAAGAGTTAATAAACATGTGTTTCTCAAGTATACATGATATTATTAGATGTATGCTTATGCATACAAAATATTAAAATTAGATCAGACCTCAAGTGAATTTCATTTGTCTAATATTTGAAAATTTTGATGAACTATCCAAAATCAATTTCTGAGTGCCCTGAAAATTTTCTACAGCGGCAAAAATACTGGCCTGGCCTGTATTCTAGATCTGGCTGTACTAATAATCAACCCTATCTTCTTGGGCATAGTATTTCAGGTCTCTGAAATGCAGTTCTGTATTAGTGCCAATGTGATCTTAGATGGGAATTTTATTCACTTCTGTAGTTGTTGATTTCCGCAGCTATACAATTTGGGGATTTAAGTAAACCACTTCCAAATTGCTTTCAATCCTAAATCTTATAATCCTTTAATAGGAAGGAGCTTGGAATAAGACACCTCTATTTATAAAATTCTGTTATAAAATCCGACAAACATGTTTTTCTAGATAACGGAAAAACTAAATCTTGGATTTGTTTTTTCAAAAATTACATTTAAATTCCTACATACACAATGACCCCCATCAGTCTTGTGAGTCTGCCTATATCAATTTTCCTCTTCTTTCACCAGCTTCCTTTGTATAAGGAAGAAAAAGTATAACAGAACATTATAGAGGAGAATATATAATTAGCATTTATAACCCTTAATGTGAATAGTAAAAGTTCACTCATAAAAATGAGACAGTTAGCATAATGCCCTAAAAAGTAATAGTCATCTTCTCATTCATGCGAAACACACTTAAAAGTTAGATTATTCATATTTAAACAATAATAGAAGCAGAAATTAATATTTCAATAAATTCTTTTTATTGTGATTATCTTTGGCCACATGACATTCCTGGGTGTTATTCATTTAGGATGTCTTTCAGAAGGTAGATTCTTTCTATTTTTACTTTCCTTTATGGTTTTAATAGATCTGAGCAACTTTCTCTTCTGAATTTATGAAATATATCTAGACTTTTTGAGTGATGATTTCCTTCCCCCTCCCAGAGAATTCAAAGATTCTTAAATTCTCTTTTTTTTTACCTGTTTTCAAAGAAAGTTATTCTTGTGGTTTTTTGGTAATCTGTTTTTAGGGACCCCTCCTACTTAGGTAAGATTTTCATCTTCTCTTCTAAGTTATATTTTCCAGTTGCTTGCCCTCAGGGCACTAATCAGAGAATAACTTCATTTTTATAATCTTGTATAAGGATTCTTGATATAGGAGGCCCTTGTATATGTTCTTGTATATAACTAGGGATGTCATTGTATGACTTGAAGAAAGAATAATAGATATATCTATCCTTTATTCCCCCCCACCCTCCTCCAAAGGAAACTTTAATTTCTTCCAGGAGAGGAAGCAGTAGTTTAAAGTCAGAGGTCAATTTGTATTCCTTAGGGAGAAGGTGTACCAAGCAAAATTTATTTCTTTGTAAACCCTTGAATATTGTTAGTAGAGGACATGATAAGATTTCTTTTAATTTCTGATTGCTTTGTTATTTGGGGAGGAACCCTAAGATCAATATCAAAGACTTGACCTCTTTCTCAGTTTATAGCTGTGAATACACATTCAAGAATAGCAAGAAAACCCATTTATCCAAACCATATAAAAATGAAGACACGCCAGACAATACAGAATAAACATCCATTAGGAGATAACTGAGACAGAGGGAGACAGAGATAGAGTGAATAATATATCTATATCTATAGATTATCAATATCAGTCAATCATCTATCTTTATATTTTTTCTATCTATAACTATAACTATAACAAAATATGTATATATATGCATATATATAAAATGAGAGAATGAGAGAGAAAGTGCTAAATCCTCCCTAAGGAAAAAACTCCTTGCAATCTCTAATCTAACAAGCTGGAATAAGAGACATGATTGACACTGCCAGTCCTCTCATATCTTCCTAACATCTGTTCTTTTGGCAACCTGAAGTAGAGTTGGCCTCTTCCATATTCTTTCTTGAATTTGGAAGCCAGATCTGCTCAAAGCAACTCAACTCAAAGATTGATAAAGTCTCCAAGGGGATTGGCCTTGAAGAATCTGGAACAGGACCAAAGAAAGTTAGAGTTCTCTTGATCTCTCACCAACTTCGTCCCACCCCTCACAAAGGGTAAAGCATTCATTTCCACCAATGATGAGAGAGTTCCATATCTTTGAAATTGGGGCCAGGAGCTACATATCTAAAACATTTTGCAAATCTTGCAGTGCTGCTATGCTAACACGAGCTCTTTTTGTTACTGTTATTCTGGCCAGTTTATTTTTTTCAAGACTCCGATTTTTCTCGTCATGTCTCCTATGGAATTGCCTTAAACCACTTTTTTTGTATTCACTCATACTTTCTGCCTCCATTTCTTGATTGTGACTATGTTAGAACCATCCTTCACTCTTAGAATGTGATCTACAGGGTCCACTTAATTCTGTTCCTTCTAAATCCTGATTTCACTGCCACTGCAGTCCTCAGTTTAAGGCTGGAGAGGCTTATGCTCTTTGCCAGAATCCCTGTTTTGGGGTCTTTTAATAGTGGCATCCCTTTCTATTTTATACAACCCCAATAAGGACAGTTCCAAACAGAATGTTACAAATTGTGATTGTCGGAAGCCTTGGGCTGCCTCATAGCACTTTAGCCTCTCATACAAGCTTCAGGCCTCTTTGGGGGCTCCTGATATAAACTCTTCTGGTTTTATTTTCTTCTGAAACTCCATAGTAAGATGCCTTTGTCTACCATAATAGCACTAGGCACTACCTTCAAGCCTCTTGGAAAAACCCAGTCCAACACATACTGCCTCTCCATATCTCCTTGGAAAGAGAGTTGCAAGAGTTGCTTCTGTCTCCTGCTGCTTTACCAGATCTTTGTCTTTAGGCCCCAGCCCTGGGAGCTGGCTTCATCCTCTCTGGTCTTGTTCCACTTTGAATTCCTTCAGGCTTCTGGCCATCTTCCCATGCATACTTGTGACAGACCGATGCTTATTATTGTTTATCTTTGTTTTTTCTTCTTAATTCTTCCTTCTGATTCACCTTTTTTTTTTTTACTTTGCTGGAGTGTTTGTTGGAGGGTTGGTTTCTTTTGAACCCTTCATTCCTCCGTCTTAAACAGAATTTGCTCACTATTATCATTATTACTGTTGTAAGATCTAGAAAACTGAACTTGCAAGTAATAACTATTCCCTGGTAAATGAAATTCCTCATATTGCACACTGATTAAAATTCCTATGCCACTGTGGCTAAATTAATTTGTAAAAGGTTAAATTGCTCTAGCTATTTCACTGGCTTATTTAAAAGTTAGTTTTAATATGTTATGCTTTATAGGCTACCCTAATGCAAATTTTCTTTTTTATAAATTATTTTGATTTTAAAAAACCTTAAGTAATAAAAGCAAGGCAATATTAATTAATAATAGGGGAAATTCAAATGAATCTGTGATCACTTCAGTATAGAAACTCCCTCCAACAGTCCAGATGGTAATCGCTACCTGCTGGTCTATCCCAAACAACTCATCCAAATTCTTCCAAAAGTTTTTCAACAATGAATCCAGGGTTTTGGAAGTCTTCTTCATTTCTCCTGACATCATGAGGGTAACAACAGAGCACTAGCTATTCACCTGTCATTCCTCATTTTTGACAGATGACTTGCCCTTCTCTTCCTATCACACAATTCCTTTCATACCTTTTATCCCTATTCTTTAAAGTTTATAACATTGGTTCTATGTTATAGCCTGTTCAGACTCAACTGGTACATCTCCATTGCTTTCTTGATTAATAATAATTTCTAATTCTTTAGAATTAGTTTTATTACATGTCATTCTGCTGTGTAGGAAAACTATTATTTTTTAAAATACATGGATTTTTAATTTAATGGAAAACATGGGATGAATAAAGTATTTTCTTAAATTGAATTTGACCCTTTTATTCTCCTCTAGTTCAAATTTAGACCCAATTCATTGTCTGTATATATTCTTTCCTATATACATATATATGATCAGCAATAAACATACAACAAGACTAATGAAGAAACTCAGTCATCAAATCATGACAAAACAGAACTCAGGGAAAGTATTCATGAAAGAATATACGAGACAATAGAGAATGAAGGATCTCTACCATTGGGAACGAGATAACTCAGCCCAACCAAGAGAGTTTGGGATATAAATGGATAAACTCTATAGAAGGAAGCTATGTATTAATAAGTTGTTTTTTTAAAAAAACTTACAACTGATGTGCATGCTATCTCTAAATCAGTTGTTTTTGTCTAGTCAGATCATAGACTTGAAAGAGTTAAGATAATAATTCTTTTAAAGTGAAGGAGGAAAAAAGGATATGTATTCAATTAAAACAACTCACATCTGAACTTTTTAAATGTAATTAAAATTCAAAAGTGGGAAATGTACAAGAGAAATGGTATTAACACTTACTAAAATAATTTTACTGAGAAATTTAAATAGTATAAATTAATTGATACAATAGGGACATCAGAAAGAAAAAGGTATAAAACATTGTGGAAAGTTGCTGATCCAGTGTGAAAGAGTTATAACCCTTCTCATGCCAGGATAGTAAAGGACCTCCAGATAGGAAGATATTTGCATATGATGACTAGTTGGAGAAAATGGAAATAAAAGACTTTGGAGAGAGATAAGGGAGCTAATATCATATATTTGAAAGGTCATTGTATTGAAAAGAGATACCAGAGATCTCTCTCTGTTTGGACCCCAGAGGACAGAACTAGGAACCATGAGCTCAAGCAAGAGAGTCAGGGATCTCACCCAAGGGAATAAATGGATAAACTCTTTAGAATAAAACTAGGTCTTAATAAACAAGTTTTTTTTAAAAAAAAAAAACTTGCTACTAATGTGAAAGTTATTTCTAAATCAGTAATTTTTGTCCAATCAGATCATATACATGAAAGAGTTAAGATAATCATTTTAAAAATTAAAGGATAAAAAGGGATATGCGAGACAACTTATATTTGAAATTTTTTAATGTAATTAAATCTAATTTACAAATTTTCAGAGGATGATTTTAGCTTGATAGTAAAGTAAACTTGTTAACCCTTGCTCCACAAATTTGGAATGGGATTACCTTGCTACCATATCTCTGAATATCTTCTATATGAGATCTGGATGACCCAATGTGACATATATTTCATAGAATATTTTTTTCAGGCACCAGTTTTATCATATCACCTTAGAAGTCCCTTTCATTTGTGTGATCCCATTATATTTTAACATATGTGCCATTGTTCCTTTTTTTGAGTTTTTACTTCACTTGAATTGAGCTCACAGATAGAAATCACCTCTCTGACTTGGTAAATCATGCTTCGATTTCCAAAAAGTAATTTGTTTCTATTTTTCTATAGGGCTAATGAAAAAGAGGGGATTCAAAAAGGAGAGTGAGAAAAGGCACTGAAGAAAAATTGGTATTACTCCATGGTTTTTGTTTTGAGCTCATTTTGGAGTAAAGGACTGCTATGAACTATAGAATGTGTGTATTATAATACCTATAGAAACACACAAGCTGAAGGGAAAATCATATGTTTGGGTTTTTTTTTTTCAAGGCAATGGGGTTAAGTGGCTTGCCCAAGGCCACACAGCTAGGTAATTATTAAGTGTCTGAGACCAGATTTGTACCCAGGTACTCCTGACTCCAGGGCCAGTGCTTTATTCACTGCGCCACCTAGCCGCCCCCAGGGAGAATCATATGTCACCATATTCTGAAGTAGAACAACCACCAAGGCCAATAACAAAAATATCTTTGCCTATTGTTGAAGAGGAGCAGTTGGCTCATTAAATAGTAGGTCTCATGGTTGTTCCATAAGACTACTAGGTTATCTTCTATCCTCAGAAATAAAATGGGTGAGTAACTTTACATGTGTTTACAATAAATAGTTCCACTCTACCCACCCCCAAAACAATGAAAAGTAGATCCGGAATCTGGAAAACTTCAAAATTTAAAGAGAAAAAAAACCAGCTGGACCTAATCCATATACAAAATTAAAAGTAGATGTTTTTATTTTAAAAAATGATTTTTAAAGTATTCATAATCAAAATCTGATATTGGAGAAATGTTATGACAATCCCCAAATACATGAAGAATCATGCTAAAATACATGTTGATCTCTGAATTGAGACTGGAAGGGATATTAGAGCTCATCTGATCCTTCAGAGAATAAAATAAAACTGATTTGCCTAAAGATCAGTAAGTGAAGCAGAATTAGAGCTCTGACTCTCTAATACCAAGTTCAGTCTTTCCCACTGCACTATGGTATTCTGACTTCTTTCAACTTCATTGGCAGAGATAAAAGAGTTATTGGATTAAAAAAAAGAAAATTTTGTTAAATAGGACACAAATAAGAGTTTCTTGACTATATAACTGGTTTAAAGAACTTTCTCAAAGAATGTATATAAGTTTAATCCTAAAGGCAAGATGAGACCTAATAGTTCTCTGTATTTGTTGTTGTTTCTAGTCCTTTTTGGTTAAGTTCAACTCTTGTGCCCCCTGCTGAAGATACTCAACAGGCTTGCCATTTCCTTCTCCAATTCATTTTACAGATGTGGAAACTGAGGTATACAGGGTTAAGTGACCATCACACAGCTTAGTGAATGTTTCAAGCCAGATTTGAAGTGAGGAAGATGAGTCTTCCTGATTCCAAGTCCTGTATTCAATCCATTATACCAAGTAGTTTCCATGTCCTTCATATTGGAATGCATTAAATATTCACCTGTCTCAAGGTAAATGAATAGAGTAGATCATTTCTTGAAGTACCTTCTTGAATTTTCTGTGGTTCAAGATGAAAATCCTTACACTATTGTGGTGGTCATCCTTGAGGCTTCAGTTATCTAAGTATACTTTACAAACATTATTATTTCCTTCTTTTGTAGAGGGAGGGATTGGAAAAGGTCATTTCCACCTAGATTTCGTCATCTGTGTTTGTTTAAAAGCTGTGAATAATTTAGCCGTGTCCTAAATTCCAAGAGTTATGTCTCTAAATAATACAAAATACTTTTAAAATACTTTTCATATTTCATAAATACATTTTTTCAGAGGACAGCAAGTTTTATAAGTAGCCTCAATGCACTCTTTTTACACAAATGGAAAGGTCTGACTTATCACTCATAACTTATTCTATCTTATTTTTATAGCTTTTCTCCATCAGTTTTTCTCACTGATTCCATTCAGGATCTACTATACAGATTATAGACTTGAAAAGAAAATAAGATTCTTTCCCAGCATTAGACTTTTCTAGATAATGAGAGCTAATTATGTGGCTGGTAATCATTAAGTATTTGTTATCTAACTTACATCAACTAGTTAGTAAGCTTAGTATTGTTAACCTACTTGAATGGATATTATTTAGTTGTCTGATGAATTATTGCTTTGTGTATGAAGCACATGGCCAAATTATTTGCTCCTTAGACATGAAACACCTTTAAAGGATCTGTGCATTAAATAAACCCTATTAAGTTTCAGGAGTTTGTCGTTATCACTCTCATCTTTATCTAATTTTTTTTTTTTTAGGTTTTAGTTTTTGCAAGGCAATGGGGTTAAGTGGCTTGCCCAAAGCCACACAGCTAGGTAATTATTAAGTGTCTGAGGTCATATTTGAACTCAGGTCCTCCTGATTCTAGGGCCAGTGCTCTATCCACTGTGCCACTTAGCCACCCCCTTATCTAATATTTCAGTAACACTGTGTGTGTGTGTGTGTGTGTGTGTGTGTGTGTGTGCGTGTTTGTGTATCACTATGAATATACAATATGCTTCTATACAGATTATGGTCAGTATGTTCAAGGTTTGGAATTTTCATTGTTATGGATGCATAATATAAGTGATAGGATTAGATTACATCTTCCTGACCCTGGGTGCAGTATTTCATCCTCTGTGGCACTCTGCCTCTCACATGAAAGATGAAAGTTAGTCAACAAAACTTTAGAATTTAGAAGTTGAGGGAATGCTCAACCGTTGAGGAATGATTGAACAAGTTGTGTTATATGAATATAATAGAATACTATTGTGGAATAAAAAATGATGAGCAGTGGGGCATCTAGGTGGTGCAATGGATAGAGCACTAACCCTGGAGTCAGGAGGACCTAAGTTCAAATTTGGCCTCAAACACTTAATACTTACTTATTAGCTATGTGATCTTGGGAAATCCACTTAACCCCATTGCCTTGCACAAAAAAGAAAAAAAAGAAAAAAAAGAGGAAATGATGAGCAGGTGAATTTCAAATAAATCTGGAAAAACATGAATTGATACTGAGTAAAGTGAACAGAACCAGGGGAGCATTTAACACTGTTTAATGACCAACTATGTTAAACGTAGCTCTTCTCAGCAATACACTGATATAAGACAATTCCAAAAGACTCATAACAGAAAAAATATACATCAAGAGAAGAATCTATGCAGTCTAAATGCAGATTTTTTTTCTTTTTTGGGGGGTGGTTTATGGCATTTCTCTTTTGTTCTGTTTCTTCTTTCACAATGTGTTTAAAGTGGAAATGTGTTTCCATGCTTTCATACATTTAATCCATATTAGATTACTTAATGTGTTGGGGAGAGGAAGAAAGAATGAGGGAGAAAACCTTGGAAACTAAAAAATCTAATGTTTAAAACTATCTTTAGGGACCTCTAGGTGGTGCAGTGGATAGAGCACCAGCCCTAGAGTCAGGAGAACCGAACCGGAGTTCAAATTTGACCTCACATACCTAATTTGTGTGACCTTGGACAAAGCACTTAACCCCATTGCCTTACCAAAAAAACAAGCATAAAAACAAAAAATATCTGCCTTTACATGTAATTGGGAAAAAATACTATTTACTAAAAATATTCAGATTTTCTGCTCATGTGGAATTTTCATAGAATCCTAGACCATAAGATCATATAATCATTGCAGGAAGGAATCACAAAAACCATCTTTTCCAGAAGTGGAACTGAGACTCAGAAAAAAAAAATGTCCTGTCCAAGGTCAGACAAAGGAGCAGAGAAGAAATTAAAGCATCTAATTCCAAATATAGCATTCTTTCAGATATACATATATGTCTAAGCTAAAACAATTGTATGTAAATTCTAGAATTTATGTCTACCAGACATGATGCTTCATTGTTTTCTTTTCACCTAAGAGAAAAATATATGAATTTGACTTTTTTTTTCCTTAGAATGGAAAGGATCAAAGGGTGGAATATAGTATATACTGAGGGAACACAAATTAAAGGAAAACTTTTTAATCAGGTGAATCAGGACCCATACAGAAGACATGAGTCAGTCTGTTGGGCATGAGTCAATGACTGGAACCAGCCAATGAGTCTCTTGTGGCCCCTAAACTTAGAAGAGAATTCGTACAAGAGCTTTACCTGTCAATGCCAACTGGCATAGGAGGGGGACAGTGCTATTCTGGACCAAATGTTACTGTTTTTCAGTCTCAAAGTAAGAGAAAGGAGGGACTGGAATAAAAAGCCAATGGAAGTAGTCATTGAAGAGGGAAGATAATGATGGGCAAAGAGCAAGGTGGACACTAATGATGGCTTCTGGGCAAATGAGTTAGGAGCAAGAATAGCAACTCCAAGAATAGGCATCCACGTGACTGCAATCTTGGGCATCGATTTCCTTTCTATGCTCCTGCTTTCCCGGCTCCCCGCTGTGTTCAATCTTCTGTCCTTTCTAGTCTCTGGAAGGCTTATTCTTATCTTGCTAAGATACAGAGTAAATTTCACACAGTTTATTGCAAGGGAACAGTTCAGATGTGACCTTTTGAAGCACAATAATCTATAGGCATGACTACCAAGATAATTTTTGCACCAATGTGGTTGATCAGATCTGAATCCAAGTTGAGATCTTTCGGATAATAATTAGGAACTGTAAAAAAGCTGAATGATGGCATATGAGAAATTGAGACCCTCACTTTCGGTCAGATTAACTAGACTAATTTAAAAAAGGAAAAAAATTCCCCATGCTAAATAAAATTTCAACTCTCTTGTCTCCCTTTTCACAAAACTTGCCCATTTCCGTATAGAGAATCATAGCTATTTAGTTAATGATTTATAATGATGGAAAGAAGTACTAACAAAGTTCTCAATTATAAAATGAAAGATGCTGAATTTCTAATCCTATCTTTTATCCTTCTCATCTTTTCAGTCCAACCATTACCTAACAAAATAACTTTTACATAGAAGATACTGGATAAATATTTTTTTGAAAATCTTAAGATTTAGGCATTAAACAATGTTGGAGTTATTAAATTTCCTTCATATAATTTATTTCAGAGACTAACTTTACACGGTATAGGGCACAGGTATCCAGCCTGTGGGTCCAATCACACAGCCAGAAGTATATAACCAGAAAATGAAGGAATAGGTGAACACAAGCATCGATGTTGCAATGTCATAGGCCAGCTTAACCCTTAACTAAAATAGTTTGACTTTCTCATATAACTAACATGAAGTCTCATAGACTCCAAAGATTTTTTTATAAATTATGTGCATATAGGAATTAAATCTTTATTTTATTTATTTTTAAAGATTTTATTTATTTTGAGTTTTACAATTTTTCCCCTAATTTACTTTCCTCCCCTCACCCCCCACAGAAGACAATTTGCCAGTCTTTACATTGTTTCCATGGTATACATTGATCCAAATTGAATGGCATGAGAGAGAAATCACATCCTTAAGGAAGAAACGTAAAGTAAAAAAGATAGCAAGATCAGTAAGTCTTTATTTTAAAATGTTATATGATTCATAATAAAACAACAGACTTTGTTATTATTTTTTCAAGAATTTAGAAAAGACCAACTCTTATTACTCTAATCTCAGCTGACATTGAGTCAACACAAAACAGACAACTTTGTTATAATTATTTCAAGATTTTTCGAAAACACCAACTGCATTTCAGTGTATTTGCTACTCTGTTCTCAGTTGATATCATCATGTTGCCTAAAAGTTTGCAAATAGAATGTATAAAGCTGCAATCTGATGTACAATTTCAAGAATAATTTATTCAAGTTTCTTTTTTGGACTTTCGTAAGTTGTACCTGCCAGGGAGGCTAGGTGGCACAGTGGATAGAGCACCGGCCCTGGAGTCAGGCGGACCTGAGTTCAAATTAAGCCTCAGACATATAATACTCACTTAGCTATGTGACCTTAGGTAAATCACTTTAACCCCACTGCCTTGGAAAAAACCCAAAAAGTAACAGTAGAAAAAATTTCAGATGAATACCTTGAAAATGTTTTTTCACATCATCGCAACCTCTATCAAATCATATATAGATGCCCTAGTATCAAAAAATAGCTAGTATTCACATTAAAAATGACTTGTTCTTATTTTTTGCCTAAAATTTAATTTTTATTATACTTGCTGTTTTTATTATTATTATTATATTATTTCATTTTACTATTATATGATTGATAATATGGGCTACATTATAGCCAAAATTGAATATTAGATTCTATATGCTATCCTTTAAAGCAGCCTAAGCAAGGTAAAAGGTTGGAAACCTATGGTATAGTGAATAGAAAATTATTCTTGACAACAGGTAGAAGTGGTTCCAGGTCCCATGTTTGGCACACTGACTGTCTGATCCTATAAAGATCTAGGCAAATCTCTAAATTTATAAATTCTCAAGGAGTTATTCATCTACATCAATAGAGAGTGTTTTCTCATCCAGAAATTTCTTCTATCAATGAAGTCACAGGTCTTATGATTATAAACCCTACATTTATATAGTGCTTTTGTGATTCTGAAGTAAACACAGACTCACTTTGTTTTATACTTGGAGGTAGACAATAAAAGTATTAGTATCTCCATTTTGTATATTAAGAAGTTGAGGCTCAAAAAATTTAAGTGACTTTCCCTTGGACACACTGCTAATAAAAGCTCTTATAATTGTAAGATAGATTTATAACTTGGGACTCTACTGATTCCAGGACCAGTATTTTTTCCAGCATATTATACTGCCAGACCAAGTGATCCACATTAAATGCAAATACTATTCTATTAAAATATGTTTCACTGAAAATTCATCCTTCAAGCAGATGCTCAGAGATTTATCTTGATTGCAGGGGAAGATGGCAATTTTGGACAATTATTTATTCTTATAATAGCTCAAGAGCTTTTATCATCAAGCATTGCTATTTGTAGACATATCTTCTGTCTCTAAACAAGTGAATATTAATCGACTTGTTTTTAATCCTCAAAACATGACTTAATCTTTTGCCAGTCTGTTCCATGAGCTAATAAGTAAATATTGTATGGAAGTTAAGTCATCAACGAGTTCATTCTTCTTTAAAGAAATAAAGATATGGGGGTGGCTAGGTGGCAGTGGATAAAGCACTGGCCTTGGAGTCAGGAGTACCTGGGTTCAAATCCGGTCTCAGAAACATAATAATTGCCTAGCTGTGTGGCCTTAACCCCATTTGTCTTGCAAAAAAAAAAACCTAAAAAAAAAGAAATAAAGATATGCAACCAAAAGCAAGCTAGTTTTTTCCAAAATTAATTCTACTCATCTTAAAAATATTGACTTTGTCACTCCAGCCAATAATCAAAAATTAAAGTTTTATTGTAGTTTTGTTGTAGATCAATTGTAGTTCACATATTATCTATGATTTTTTGTCCAGTATAATTTTTATCAAAAGGAAGTCATATTTTAGCTTCTTTATATATAGGAAAGGTAGGCATTTGATGAAATATTTTAAGATGACTGTCTTATCCACGGTGGATTGTTCTATCAAATTCATTGATGTAATTTTTGAAATGCTTTATCTAGATCAATGGTATATAACTCAAATAGAAACAAACCATTTTGGTGCCCATTTTGACTTGAAAAACCACAAATTAATATTATCTATGTTTTATTTCATTTTGTTTTTAAAAAAAGTCTCCTTATCACATTTTAAACTGGTTTTTGCCATACAAGAGTATTAAGGGGAATGATTCAACACCTCTGATCTTGATCAGAAATTCAGTCCCAGGTGCCAAAAAGAACATGAAAATTGTCAAGAAAACATCATGAGAGTTCATTTAAGAAAAAAATATAGGAGTTTAAAATTCTCATGACTAGTAAAATGACACTCCTGTGAAATTAAACTTTCTCTCACCCTCTCAATTCTTTAAAAAGCAATAGAAAACTGGAATTTTAAATAGTGCCAAATAAAAAAAGTTTAAAAGTCTATGGGAGGTAGGTACTCAGTAACTGCTTTGGGAGGTAAGATCATTTTACAGTTTGTGTGAGAAAAGTTCTATGCCTTATTGCCAATTAAATATTCATTATGGAACCAGTATTCTTACTAGTGTAACCAGGAAATCCATTTATATTTTCATCCAAAAACGTATTTATTAAGCTTCTCCTATGTGGTTGGCTCCATTTGGTTGCAGAGATAGACAACCAAACACTCCCTGTTCTCAGGGAATCAGTCTATTATGAGAAAACATGTTTTTATTTTGATACAATCCTTTAAATTCAACTTCCATGTGGTCCTCACATAAAATATTTTTGACTTAAGGAAAAGAAAACAACTAATAGTATCAAGTAATCAAATGAGACCTTTTTTAAATTTTGTTTTTTCAGATCAGCATTATTCTTATTCTAATAATATTGTGACTAACGAAATGATTCAGAAGGTCCTTTCTAGGCCTAAATTCTATTAAGCTGAGGTGATCACTTTCTTTCTTTATGCTCTGGGATTTAAATTCTAAATTATCCTCTATTAGAATTTAGACAATTAAATTATGTAGACTGAATAGAATAAAGGGAAATGTTCAGGAGAGTTATGAAGTAGTCACACAACTTCCTAATGGTCTTTTCATAGAAGAAAATGTGCACATTTAAAAAATCTAGTCAAGTCTGCCTAGGTATTTGGGCTTAGGTTTTTGTTATTACATGTTTTATGTTTGAGAATTTGATTTTGAGCTCCCAATCTGCTGTTGTTCATTAAATACTTAAAATAAAGCAAGTGTCTTGTTCCCTGTGACTTTACCTTAATTAGAAGATAACATTTTCTAATTCAACTGGTTCTCTAAGATAATAAGGAGTAGTCATGTTTTTTTAATTGTTTCTTTGCATCTTTGTTGGACCAGCAGTAAGTTTTCTCATCTCAACCCAAGCTTTGGATTTTCATTTGAAGGGCATGTAGAAAAATGTTGAGCAGTAATTTTCCTGGTCAGCAACAATAACTAATTTGACTGCCTCTGTGAATGTGAAATTAAATAGGTTTGCTTCCCCATACATACTTCTCATTTAGAGAAATAGTGGAATCAGCAATGAATCAAGGGATAGTAAGCAGACGATGCTTTTCAGTGTTTTTAAGGTACTTGTTGTCTTATATACACCTTAATTCCCCCAATGGATTTCACAGGGAAAGTTACATGAATTTATTGAATTATGGAT